>NW_028141179.1:396972-526289 GCF_030444845.1 Prenolepis imparis | reverse complement strand
ACGTGATGGAATACGTGGGCGTAAAATACGCGGCGTAGAAAGCGGTGGAATACGCAATGGAACAGGCGGTGCAAAACGTGGTGAAGCATCTGGTGGAACACGTGGTGAAATATCCGGTGGAACACGCGGCGGATGACGCGGTGGAACACGCGGCGGATGACGCGGTGGAACAGGCGGTGAGACAGGCGGTGCAACATGTGGTGAAGCATCTGGAGGAACACGTGGTGAAATATCCGGTGGAACACGCGGTGAAACACGTGGTGATACATCCGGTGGAACACGCGGTGAAACACGGGGTAAAACATGCGGTGGAGCACGCGGTGAAACACGCGGCAGATCACGCGGTGGAACAGGCGGTGAGACAGGCGGTGCAACACGTGGTGAAGCATCTGGAGGAACACGTGGTAAAATATCCGATGAAACACGCGGTGAAATATGCGGTATTTGTCGTTTTCCTTTCGTTGATAATTGTTTCTGTTCTATGCCTTTAATAACACATGATGGAATACGTGAGACTATATGCTTGAATCGTCTTTTCTCGAGCCTTTTTTTTCTTTTATTGCATGGAATATGAACTTTTATCTTTGATTGTTTTTTCATATCGTTTACTTGTTTAATATTATTGCCAGTGAAATGTACACTATATATCGGACTTTGTTTTTTGTTCTCATTTGTAATGTGATTACTTTTAGAAGAATCAGCACAAAATGTCATGTTTGTTATTTGTGATTTATTTAAATATATATCAAGTCTCCAAGGCTTTGAACAACGCATGGTGGACACGTAATCCAATTTGAGTCGATTATTAATTCATCACTTCTTTCTGTTAGATTTTGAAATAAAATATATTATAATATATATATATATATTTTAATATTTAATTTTAAGTTATCTTGATTATTAAATATACATAAGTAAGTTATAAATCTATAGCATTTACCCTTTTTTGGCATCTATGCAATTTAGATAAATGCGACTGATTTTGATCGTCGGAAAGCGTTTTGTCCTTCAATAAATTAAAAAGCCAGTTTACATTTTTTTCTATTGATAAGGCATTAGTCCATATATGTTGTCTTCAATTATATATCTCTTTTTTGGCATCTATGGAATTTAGATAAATGCAACTGCATTTGATCGTCGGAAAGCGTTTTGTCCTTCAATAAATTAAAAAACAAGTTTACATTTTTTTCAATTGAAAAGGCATTAGTCGCAATATATGTTGTTTTCAATTATATGTCTCAAATCTCAAAAGGTGTAAGAGATTTTATTAACATACACACTACAATAAAATCTTCCTTAAAAAATATGAAACCTTCAATATTTGTAAAACATATGTAGAAAACTTTTACAACATACAAAACTTTCATAAAATCTTGCTCCTAGAAAGTCATATATAAAGGTTATTCAGAGCTGTTGTTATATGATTGTCAATTTGTTGATTAACAAATTGATAATCGTATAAGCCGTGTTCCAAAAACTACTGCCCATCTTATTAGGAAATTTATGTCATTTTAGCACACCGAGCCGGGCACGCCAAGTTTTTGTTCGTCAAGACATTTTTTATAAAACAAATTTTTATTTATTTGGCGCAATTTTTTTTTGGCGTTATATATTAGTTTATAATTATTTAAAAAAACACTGTTTTTTGTGTACACACTTCTTCACATGGCATGTAGATTTGGCGTCTTTTTTTACCTTTTGCAATAAGATAAGTTTTTTTAATAATTAAAATATACTATATATAAATATTTATACAAATATATAATAAATAAAAAAATATTGATAGATATTTTTATAAGCTATTGCTGAGATCCAATTTGACCAAAAATGGTAGAATTGAAACATTCTAAGCCTATCTTAAATTTTAACTTCAATAATGCACTGTTTTTTTAATTAAAATTTTTTAATTTTTTTTTATTTGTATTAATTTTAATAATTTTCTAATTTTTATACTATTCTACATGGGTTTGCAACTTAAATTTTTCAATGGTTCATTATACGACTCTATAGGTTTGCAATTTAAATTTTCCACTGGTACAAAAGTTTCTACTTTCACTTGGCGCGCAATTTTTTTTATATCATTACTTTTGTAATACGATCTACATGGGTTTGCAATGGATAATTTTTCATACGATTCTACACATGGGTTTGCAATGGGTAATTTTTCACTACTGGCGTGCCCATACTAGGCGCCTTTTTTTACCTTTTTTTTAAATGTTAATTTTTATAGGTATGTGTATTACTATAATATGAACGTTGTTATTAACAATTATTAAAATATTTAGTCATGTGAAATATCGATGACAGCTTTACGCGAAAATTGTAATAAAATAAGGAGGAAAAAAGAAAAAGAAAGAAAATACTGCATTTTAAAAGAAAATTGATATAATAAAAGAAGAAATAAAATACTCAAAGTGTTATCAATTATTATTATAATATTATATTGCGAGAAAATGGCGATTTATCAGGATGCAAAAGTAATTATATCTTATTCATTAAAAATATATATATACTTACAGGGAGATAAATATTAGTAAATTTTTCGATATGTTTCATATATTGTTTTATATTTGTTTATTCTCAAATATACATAATAATAAATGTTTTTTTTCAGCAAATCCAAGCACAAACATTGTTATTCATTCTGGTTCTATGTATCTTCATTACATGCAGTGGCAAGGAGATATTTGCAAAGTATAAAATACAAATGTTTTCTGCTATTAGTCGTAATATTAATAAATATAAACAAGTGTGATATGGGGACAGGATTTTGTTATCAACATTGTTTTTTTTATAAACGAAGGAATTGATGCAAGCAATGGAAGAGTCTCTGCTGCAGGTATCACAAGCACTTTACAATTCTGTTAATCAACTGTTATATTTTAACAAAAAATTAAAATATAATTTCTATTATTTTTATATTATTGATAAGATCATGTGGATGCACTGTTTGATTGCATGTTTGGATTTATGATAGGTGTTGAAACGCAGAAGATATCATATATGGAAGACGCAATTTCTCCCAAGGATACACAAGTACATATGAATTATGGCAGTGCAGATGTTATGCAGACATTTTTTTGGCTTTTACAAAAATCTGTTTCCATACTAATTGTGCAAATCCCATTAACAAATTGGAAGATGAGTTGCTTTTGGATCTCTCAAATAAAGATATATTTCTGTCATGTGGATTTAAATGTGTGTAGGAGAAAACATTTATTGTTAAAAAGCCAAAACAACAAACAGAAAAGAATACAGGTATCTTTCTGTTCACTTTTCTTATAAAAAGAGTTATATTTTTTCCTCCCTTATATACAAATTTATATATAAAACTGTACCGAAACTTAGCTTTGTATGATAGATATGCGTATGGGTGTGTATGGATGCACGTGTGTGTATGCATGGGTGGGTGCGTGGGTGAGGACGTAAAATTAAAAAAAAACCTCACAGCAGCCAGCCCCGAAAAATTTGGAACATTTTGGTACTAATTTCGAGAAAATCGGTCCACAAATGTGGAAGGAGTTCGCGGTCAGACAGACAGACGGACGGAACTTATATATATAGATATATAGATTTGTATAAATATTTATATATAGTATATTTTAATCTCATTTTATATGCATGGTAATTATATATGCGTATATAATATATATATGCATATATACAACATGTATTTATACATAGAAAAATAATGTTAGAATATTTTATTGGTACAGAAACATCTATTTTTTTTAGAAATTTATATTAAAATACTACAAATATAAATTAATATATATTAAAACATATTTATTTATAAAATTCGTGCCTCGTGCACATGAATTAAAAATTCCAAAAAATTAATTTCATTGGAAGCATACGTACTGACATCCACGTTTGGCTCGCATAGCCAATGTTATTTTCAACATTTATATATATATATTTATTTATATATTATATGTATATTTATATAGACATATGTTTTACAATCATATAATTTATTGTATTTATTTATTTGCATTTATTGACACACACATACACACACACACACACACACATATATATATATATATGTCATCATGTGTAAATTATATATGTATATGTATATGTATAATATAAATTATTGAAGTTAAAATTTAAGATAGGCTTAAAATATTTCAATTCCACCATTTTTGGTCAACTTGGATCTCAGCCAATCGGCAATAGCTTACACGCCTTACACGACCAATATTTACGCACATATACATATCCAAATACACATGTATTATATGTATATAGTTATGAAAATGGCTGCCGTGGCGCTGTACTGGGTACTGGGTGCTGCTTCAATTTCACAATCGTGGAGAGTGGAAGGTGGAAGTAACGAATTGATGGCGGGAATATCAGCTCCTGCGATCGTGAAAGAGGAGCCGAGCGGAGCTGCTCCAAGCAGGACTCGCAACTCGCACCAGTTCTCCCAGGACAGGACTACAGGACGCGAACTGCGTCGAGGAGGAATACGGCGAGCAGCACATCGAGTGCACCACCGAGGGCCAGGAGAGCGAGATTCGCGCGTTCCTGTCAAGGTCCGCGTTTTACAAAGAGATCAGTGGAACTTTATAGTAATGCAAAATTTTATGTGATAAATTCGTAAATTAAAAATAGAATGTGCATATTTATATTTATCAGTATATAATTTTACTTTTATGCATTGACAAAAACATTTCTTTCTTCTAAGTTTGGGATTTTTAATTGCAATTTATTTAAATAATACCATAAAGAAACAAATGTAACGCGTGCTTTGTAATATTCTAGTAATATTCTAATAATAATAGTGCGAGATAATAAATGTAATAAAACCTATATATTTTCTTTCATAGAATAAAATTTATATATTTTTATACATTTTATTTATAGTTGGATTTGAGTTTTGGAAGAGATTATGCACAGAGCATGGAATCAGCCCAGAAGGAATCTTGGAAGATTATGCAATAGAGGGAACGGATAGAAAGGATGCCTTTTTTTATCAAGCAGATGATGAGCATTACGTACCACGAGCTGTGTTATTAGATTTAGAGCCCAGGGTTATTCATACCATTATGAATTTTCCATATTCAAAGGTAGTAGGCATCTGGAATATGTATGTACATTTATAATTATGCATATATATGAATATGTATGTATATTTATGTTTATGCATATATATGAATATGTATGTACATTTATGTTTATGCATATATATGAATATGTATGTACATTTATGTTTATGCATATATATGAATATGTATGTACATTTATGTTTATGCATATATATGAATATGTATGTACATTTATGTTTATGCATATATATGAATATGTATGTACATTTATGTTTATGCATATATATGAATATGTATGTACATTTATGTTTATGCATATATATGAATATGTATGTACATTTATGTTTATGTTCTGTTTTATGTATTTGAGTTAGAAGAATATGTTTTACAAAGAGATCAGTGGAACCTTATAGTAATGCAAAATTTTATGTGATAAATTCGTAAATTAAAAATAGAATGTGCATATTTATCAGTATATAATTTTACTTTTATGCATTGACAAAAACATTTCTTTCTTCTAAGTTTGGGATTTTTAATTGCAATTTATTTAAATAATACCATAAAGAAACAAATGTAACGCGTGCTTTGTAATATTCTAGTAATATTCTAATAATAATAGTGCGAGATAATAAATGTAATAAAACCTATATATTTTCTTTCATAGAATAAAATTTATATATTTTTATACATTTTATTTATAGTTGGATTTGAGTTTTGGAAGAGATTATGCACAGAGCATGGAATCAGCCCAGAAGGAATCTTGGAAGATTATGCAATAGAGGGAACGGATAGAAAGGATGCCTTTTTTTATCAAGCAGATGATGAGCATTACGTACCACGAGCTGTGTTATTAGATTTAGAGCCCAGGGTTATTCATACCATTATGAATTTTCCATATTCAAAGGTAGTACGCATCTGGAATATGTATGTACATTTATAATTATGCATATATATGAATATGTATGTATATTTATGTTTATGCATATATATGAATATGTATGTACATTTATGTTTATGCATATATAGGAATATGTATGTACATTTATGTTTATGCATATATATGAATATGTATGTACATTTATGTTTATGCATATATATGAATATGTATGTACATTTATGTTTATGCATATATATGAATATGTATGTACATTTATGTTTATGCATATATATGAATATGTATGTACATTTATGTTTATGCATATATATGAATATGTATGTACATTTATGTTTATGTTCTGTTTTATGTATTTGAGTTAGAAGAATATGTTTTACAAAGAGATCAGTGGAACCTTATAGTAATGCAAAATTTTATGTGATAAATTCGTAAATTAAAAATAGAATGTGCATATTTATCAGTATATAATTTTACTTTTATGCATTGACAAAAACATTTCTTTCTTCTAAGTTTGGGATTTTTAATTGCAATTTATTTAAATAATACCATAAAGAAACAAATGTAACGCGTGCTTTGTAATATTCTAATAATATTCTAATAATAATAGTGCGAGATAATAAATGTAATAAAACCTATATATTTTCTTTCATAGAATAAAATTTATATATTTTTATACATTTTATTTATAGTTGGATTTGAGTTTTGGAAGAGATTATGCACAGAGCATGGAATCAGCCCAGAAGGAATCTTGGAAGATTATGCAATAGAGGGAACGGATAGAAAGGATGCCTTTATTTATCAAGCAGATGATGAGCATTACGTACCACGAGCTGTGTTATTAGATTTAGAGCCCAGGGTTATTCATACTATTATGAATTTTCCATATTCAAAGGTAGTACGCATCTGGAATATGTATGTACATTTATAATTATGCATATATATGAATATGTATGTACATTTATGTTTATGCATATATATGAATATGTATGTACCTTTATGTTTATGCATATATATGAATATGTATGTACATTTATGTTTATGCATATATATGAATATGTATGTACATTTATGTTTATGCATATATATGAATATGTATGTACATTTATGTTTATGTTCTGTTTTATGTATTTGAGTTAGAAGAATATGTTTTACAAAGAGATCAGTGGAACCTTATAGTAATGCAAAATTTTATGTGATAAATTCGTAAATTAAAAATAGAATGTGCATATTTATATTTATCAGTATATAATTTTACTTTTATGCATTGACAAAAACATTTCTTTTTTCTAAGTTTGGGATTTTTAATTGCAATTTATTTAAATAATACCATAAAGAAACAAATGTAACGCGTGCTTTGTAATATTCTAGTAATATTCTAATAATAATAGTGCGAGATAATAAATGTAATAAAACCTATATATTTTCTTTCATAGAATAAAATTTATATATTTTTATACATTTTATTTATAGTTGGATTTGAGTTTTGGAAGAGATTATGCACAGAGCATGGAATCAGCCCAGAAGGAATCTTGGAAGATTATACAATAGAGGGAACGGATAGAAAGGATGCCTTTTTTTATCAAGCAGATGATGAGCACTACGTACCACGAGCTGTGTTATTAGATTTAGAGCCCAGGGTTATTCATACTATTATGAATTTTCCATATTCAAAGGTAGTACGCATCTGGAATATGTATGTACATTTATAATTATGCATATATATGAATATGTATGTACATTAATGTTTATGCATATATATGAATATGTATGTACATTTATGTTTATGCATATATATGAATATGTATGTACCTTTATGTTTATGCATATATATGAATATGTATGTACATTTATGATTATGCATATATATGAATGTGTATGTACATTTATGTTTATGCATATATATGAATATGTATGTACATTTATGTTTATGCATATATATGAATATGTATGTACATTTATGTTTATGCATATATATGAATATGTATGTACATTTATGTTTATGCATATATATGAATATGTATGTACATTTATGTTTATGCATATATATGAATATGTATGTACATTTATGTTTATGCATATATATGAATATGTATGTACATTTATGTTTATGCATATATATGAATATGTATGTACATTTATGTTTATGCATATATATGAATATGTATGTACATTTATGTTTATGCATATATATGAATATGTATGTACATTTATGTTTATGCATATATATGAATATGTATGTACATTTATGTTTATGCATATATATGAATATGTATGTACATTTATGTTTATGCATATATATGAATATGTATGTACATTTATGTTTATGCATATATATGAATATGTATGTACATTTATGTTTATGTTCTGTTTTATGTATTTGAGTTAGAAGAATATGTTTTACAAAGAGATCAGTGGAACCTTATAGTAATGCAAAATTTTATGTGATAAATTCGTAAATTAAAAATAGAATGTGCATATTTATCAGTATATAATTTTACCTTTATGCATTGACAAAAACATTTCTTTCTTCTAAGTTTGGGATTTTTAATTGCAATTTATTTAAATAATACCATAAAGAAACAAATGTAACGCGTGCTTTGTAATATTCTAGTAATATTCTAATAATAATAGTGCGAGATAATAAATGTAATAAAACCTATATATTTTCTTTCATAGAATAAAATTTATATATTTTTATACATTTTATTTGTAGTTGGATTTGAGTTTTGGAAGAGATTATGCACAGAGCATGGAATCAGCCCAGAAGGAATCTTGGAAGATTATGCAATAGAGGGAACGGATAGAAAGGATGCCTTTTTTTATCAAGCAGATGATGAGCATTACGTACCACGAGCTGTGTTATTAGATTTAGAGCCCAGGGTTATTCATACTATTATGAATTTTCCATATTCAAAGGTAGTACGCATCTGGAATATGTATGTACATTTATAATTATGCATATATATGAATATGTATGTACATTAATGTTTATGCATATATATGAATATGTATGTACATTTATGTTTATGCATATATATGAATGTGTATGTACATTTATGTTTATGCATATATATGAATATGTATGTACATTTATGTTTATGCATATATGTGAATATGTATGTACATTTATAATTATGCATATATATGAATATGTATGTACATTTATGATTATGCATATATGAATATGTATGTACATTTATGTTTATGCATATTATATATATGAATATGTATGTACATTTATATGTTTATGCATATATATGAATATGTATATGTACATTTATATGTTTATGCATATATATGAATATGTATGTACATTTATGATTATGCATATACATTATATGAATATGATCATTATTGTTCAAATATGGTATAATAAATTTACAAGAAGCTATCACTGAAGCAATCATACCTATAATACAAAAATGCAGTCAATGTGGTAATGAAAATATATGTACAACTTTTAGAACAGGCGCGCATCTTTTTATAGATATTGAATTGTTACAATGGTCTAGCTACGCATATATGAATAATTATTCTGTTCGGCCTAAAACAATCATTCTTTCCGAAATTCCATTAAACATCACTTTTTTGAATTCCAATTATAAATTAATTTCAGCCATTGAATATGTCGATAAGCTTAATAATAATGACATCGATGCGTTTAGCAGTAATGAAACAGGACATTACGTTGCTTATTGCCATCGAAAAACAGGAAATTGGGAAATGTATGATGACTTAAAAAAATGTATAAATAATTGCACAACTATATCTGGTAAAGTGTTTGTGCGACAAAGAAAAATATCATTATTGGTTTTTATTAAGCAAGAGTAATATTTGGCTAATTCTTATAAATCAGTCATATTATGACTATAATCAAGATTGGACTATTTATAAGAATTTATACGTAGATTATACACCACATGTTCGATTTTAGATTTTATAAAATTGTTGGGTACATATCGAATGGTACATCACAAAAACTTTATAAGAGCGAGCATTAATATATGTATATTGTATATTTGAATCAATAAAGGGAATAATTGACTGTTCATGTAATATCAGTAAATTGATACTTATTCGCGACTACAGCCGTACATGGGAGACGCATCTTAGTTAGGTAGGATATTTACTAGGAAGAATAAGAACCTAAAATTTAACGACGATCATCGTATCTATCGTACATACGTACGTATTACGTATCTATCGCATGTGCCAAATGTGTGATCGGTAAATTTACTTTTAGTAAAAATTTACTACATACACAAAATCAGCGATGAGCTCGAAAAAGATATCGTCAAATAGAAATAATCATTTTTGACAAAAGAAAGATACATATGATTCAATGTTTTCTATGAGCTGCAAACTAAATGGTTGAGCAGAGGAAGAACTGAGACAGAGATTGTTGCTGATGCTACTTCCGGTGGTTGCAGAGTCTGGAATCCTCTGATGGAGAGCTGCAAGTTTGCATGAGCCACTGGAGGGTATCGTGCTGCCTTCAACATCCTACATAATAAATTAATATCTACAGCTTTTCAACAAATCAGATTTAATTTCATACATTGCAATGTAGCACAGCTAACGCAAAAGGTACGTATAAATCCGCTAAAATCGGTGATAACGGAGAGCCCATCGGACTGCCGAATATTTGTTCATAAAACTGTCCATCAAAGCTAAAGCTAGTTGAATCCAAAATCAATTCAATAGCATGTAAAAACTGAGCTAAATTAAATTTAGTGTTTTTTTCTATCTCATTCCATCGTTTTTTGATGGCATCGAGGACCAATTCTTTCGGGATGTTTGTAAATAATGAACTCACATCTAATGATATCATTATTAATCGGAAAGTCTCTAATGTTTTTGACAAAGGTCTAACCGTCATTAACATGTGAGTTTGGTTTTTTAATCGAATTGTATAATATGTTGTGAATGAAACTGGAAACATTGTATACCGGACTACTAATCGATGATACTATAACTCTTAATGGAAAGCCAGTTTTATGAATCGTCGGCAGACCGTAACATCGTGGCAGATTTCCGTTAGTACAATTTAGATGTTTGTAAGTAGCTTCATCAATCAAATCGTTATTACGCCAAGACTTGACTAATGTGTTTATCTTGTTTGTTAGTTTTTAACGGATCTTTCTTTAACAATTTATAAGTGGATTGGTCATTTAATAATAATTTCATCTTTTCATAATAATCTTTCTTATCCATGATGACAGTAGTCTGACCCTTGTCGGCTCTAGTAACCAATATATCCTTATTTTCATGTAAATATTTTTTAGAAAGTGTAAAAGACTTAATTAGCATATTCGTGACCAACAAACGATTCCGCATCGATTCAGCCTCTGCAAAACTGAAATAGGATCAAAATAAAAAACCGGGGGCTAACTTTACGGTCAATTTTATTTTTTATTTTGCAGCGCGAGGCTAATCTAACAAACGTTTTAATTAATCTAACAATCACCTACAAACGACTTACAAACGATAAAAAAAAAAAAAAACTCAAAAAGTCAAAATTGGGGGGCCAAGTTCACGGAGCTTGTATATTAATTGTTTAGCGATCGTTTGTCATGGCACATCGAGCCCGAATTTCGCAAATAATTGGGTGCTCGTGGTTGTTGTCGTTCCAAAAGGTTCTTCGGCCCTGATCGAGCTTCTCGCGATCTTCTGTCATTCGGGCAATAATGTCCGCTAGGGGCAGCTCCTCGCGCAAGGTCTGCTGTTTTTGCAACCTGACGGAGGACAACGAGCTGGCGTATGGGAAAATCCATGAATATAATGGAATTGTCACGCATTATTATTGCCTGGTAGGTTTTCTGCTTCGAAATAACCTTAAATGTGTTGAGATTTGAATTTGTCTTGTTTTTCTCTAACATTGTTAAATATAGAATTTAAAAGATATATCTAAAATGTGTCTGGATACAAAAAGATTATAGTATATCTACCAGAATTATATTATTAATATTCACACGCATTATGTGCATTCTTTTTAGCTCCTTTCTTCAAACATGGAACAGAGAGGAAACGACGATGAGGGTATTCTTAGATTTTTGACAGAAGACATACAAAAGGAGCTTCGCAGAGGAAAGAGATTGGTATATAATTTAAAAAAGATATTCTCCGTTAATTGTTCTTTAGTATTTTATAAATATTTTAATATCATATGTAACAAATAATTCTTAATGTTCTTAGGTATGTTCATATTGTAAAAAGGTTGGTGCTACTTTAGGTTGTTGTAATCTAAGGTGTAAGAGGATATTTCATTTTCCTTGTGGCTTGAAAGCAGGTTCATTACATCAATATTTTGGTGAATTTAGGTAAGGAAAAAATACCGTATCGCTATCTTTTACAGGATGTTATAATTGTAAAAATTATGGATAACCAAGCAATTTATTGTAATTGGAATGTTTCAGATCATATTGTATAAATCATAGACCAAAGCAAAAAATCGATGAACATATTTTAAAGCAGACTGGCCCATTAGATAATATATTATGTTATATCTGTTATGAGGCGGTAAATTCTAGTGACTTTGTGGAAACCTTATGGGCTCTCTGTTGTAAAAAGAATGCATTCTTTCATCGTAAATGTGTTCAGGTTATAATAGTATCTCGTGCATGAAAAGCTTGTGCTGATTAATTAATTTTAAATCACAATGACATTCCAATTTCTTAAATACAATATTACTATACTTATAAATATAACTATATATCCAAAACAATTTTTCGTTTCAGCAACTTGCTACAAGTGCAGGATATTTTTTCAAGTGTCCTCTTTGTAACAATAAGAAAGATTTTCGAAATGCTATGTTACAATATGGCATTTTCATCCCGAGTCAGTAAGTATAGAAATTTGACGATCTTTTTTAATTCTTCAGAATTCTTGTGTGAACATTAGTTGACTGTATAGAATTAAAAGTTACTTCTAGAATAAAATATTACGAATGCTATTAACATTGATAAGTCAAAGGTATACATACATAACAGAATAGAAACACATATTTTTCATGTAATTAGGGATGCATCATGGGAATTGGTACCAAATGCATTTGAAGAGCTTTTGTATAGATATGATCAGTGTGATGCAGTGAAATGTCTCTGTCCAAAGGGAAGGAAGCACGTAAGCAGTAACGCGTAAGTAATAGTAAAATATGTAAATAAAATAATAGTTGATTGTAGTAGTATTAAAATTTGATAAGCTGTTTATATGTAATATATCATTATGAAATCATTGTGAAATATTACAGTAAATGGGAATTGATATTATGTCAGACTTGTGGATCGCAAGGTATTCATATGGCATGTGGACATTTAAAATGGGCTAATCCTGTATGGGAATGCGCTGAATGTACTTCCATATTAAGTAAGCATTTTCTCAATTTGTAAAAAGAAATATTGTATGCTATAAATGCTATAAATGGTACTTATATAATTGTGTTCTTTTCCTTACAGATAACTCTAAAAATAATGAAGATAAATCAGACAATAGTTCTGATCAGTACGTAATATAAATTTACTTTTTAATTTTATAGATTATAAAAAATTCTTAAAAGATTTATCTTGAATTACTATAATTAAATAATTTACATTTTCATATAACAGTAATGTTTAATCCATACAATTTTTACTTTTCCATTTCTAGTCCAAGTAGAGATTCTGATTCTGATTCAGACTCGGACACTGATACAGATATATCTGTGGGAGGTGACTTTCCTGTGCCCTTTCCTGTGTATTCATCGCCCAGCGTTAGTTCTAGTTCATCTATGATATCCTTGGATTCTATCTCGGATATTAAATTACGTTCTGGACCACGATCTTTTAAATTGCAACAGCAGCTTTGAGCAGAAAATGACTAAATGGTCAGATCATAATTATAATAATAATCATAGTGACAATATTTTTTCAAATTTTATGGGCTATATATCGATATTGTAGTCAAATATTTATTGGAATACTAAATTAACGATGAAAGATTGAAGTCTATAAAAGCATGTAAGCCAGGATTCAAAAAATTCAAGGAAAAGCACATGTTTTTTCTCTTCTAGAAAATATTTCTTCTTTGATTGTTATTACAATTAAAATTTTTTTGTAATGCAACAATTTTTCTAGATTTTTGAAAAAGCTATATAAATAATGGAAAAATCCTATTATCAAACGCGACACTTTTCTCTAAACTTTTTAATTTCACAAGATGATAGATGGCTCGAAACAATTTAGAATAACAATGACAATTTCATCGCATTTCCACGAAAAAGAGAGATAGGAGTAACGCCACATTTACACACATATTCCACATATATCATGTTAATATACAATATACATAAATATATTATTCGAAACATTACTTCCAAGTGTGATGTGACGCAGGCCAAATCGTTAATTATTATGTCATAAGTAGTAGGATATCATAATGAAATGCATCACGCTTTGCGGATCTTTGTTACGTTTTTTCCAATAGCTTCTTTGTATAAATTTATGAATGCGCGGATGCGCATATAATTATTATTAAAAAAATGGAATGTGTAAATAATAAAGATACGTACTTACAATGGGCTTTTCATCTTTTGATTCAGTTCACAGCTTGCGCATGCCTGTCAATTAATTGATCATTATCAACGCTTTGCAAACGTCTGGAGCACAAATTTCTTAGAATTAACGATAAAAAAAAGTTACGTGTTTAATTTTTTAACATATAAGTAGGTATACTATGCCGATTCTAACCCAGGTCCTCCGAGGGGAGTGCGGGGCGCGGGGGGTTCTCCGGGACGAGGGGTATGACGTCACGCGGTGGAGGGGATGTTTCGACAAAGGAGGGGGAGTTTTATTATATGAGTGTAATATTTGTAGATGGATATCTTTACGACTTTTTTTTTTATGAGGGATCCTAGACATTTTCCCAAAAAGGTATAGAACAAGCGCCGATGATCGACAATTTTGTACCCTCATTAGTATAATTTTATTACGGAAGCGCCGATGTCCGGCTGCTCGAACTTGTCAACGGAGCGTTCTAGAATCCATAAAACTATGTTTTTTCATTTTATGGACATTTTATCATTAGGAAAGAAATGAAGATTTTAGGGCCGACGCTGCGACGAACATGTTGAAACGTGATTAGGTGCAAAAGCGTTGACGTTCGGCAGCTTTGTACCCTCGCGGAAAATCTCCCATAAAAACGAGAGCGAAACATTTTTTCTTAATATTTTTTAAGGAAGAATTGCGATAATTTTGAAAGGGATGGGGGTTGAAACTTATGGCAGCTTTGTACCCTCGCGGAAAATCTCCCATAAAAACGAGAGCAAAACATTTTTTCTTAATTTTAATAATATATAAGATAAAAAAATAAATTGGAAACATCTATACAACTCCAATGTAATAATCTATAAATCTTCCAATTATCTAATATATTATTTAAACTGTGAAAAATCTTTTATAATAGAGAGCAGAGCAAAGCCGCACACAATTTTCTTGTTTACTTAAGATTTATATAAATAGAAATCTAGTCGAATTAAAGATTATTGTGATAAATAGAAATATTAAAAATTTCGTTGGAATCGACGCATCGACATCCGCGTACGGCTCGAATAGCCTATCTATTACCGATTTATATAAAAAATTTCTTTTTTTAATTCTTTTTATTAATTTTACATTTTAGGTTTGTGATTATAATGGGATAATATTAGCAGTGATAGCAAATCATGGAGGTCGGACACATGATGCCAGAGTTTGGAATTCATGTCGGTTATCAAGACCTTTATAAATTTGCGAAAATAGTTCGTTAAACCCAAAAATCGCTGTACCTCTACCAATTTTTTAGGTTTAGGAAAACTATTAATCGCATCAGTATGTCGTTTACTAAGAGTTATCCCTGAAGGGGACAAAATATACCCTAAGTATTCTAACTCTTTTTTTAAGAAAAGACAATTATTATAGTTTATTTCGAAATTAAATTATTTGAGTAACAAGAGCACTTCTTTAATAACAGACAAATTATCCTCAATAGTAACTGATGGAATTAGAATATCATCTATATACACTAACACCCTATCCTCTCTAATTAGGGGCTGCAAAATTTGAATTAAACGCTTTTGGAATTCTGCGGGAGCCTCGCAAAACCCAAAAGGCAGACGGTTATATTCAAAATGACCATCAGGAGTAGCAAAAGCAAAAAATTTCGTAAAATCAGGGTGAAGCTTTATCTGATGGAATCCATCTTTCAAATCTAGTAAAGTAAAAATGCTCTTATTACTCAACCGAGCCAAACAATCCTCAATGAGAGGAAAGGGATATTTTTGTTTAATCACTTTGGAATTAAGTGGACGCATATCCACACATAAACGGAGCAAACCGTTTTTCTTCCTAACAGGTACTACTCGCGCACTATATGGTGAGGAACTTTCTTTAATGATACCTCTTTTAAGTAAATCGTCCGTAATTTCTCTCATTTGCAACCGTTCCGATCATGCAAAACGACGAGGAGCATAAGCAAAAACCGACTCGTCCTTTAAAGATACTTTAACTAAATACTCATCTTTAATTGAAGGTACTTCAGTATTCTCAACCTCTAAAATAGTTGAAATTAATTGATTCTTAACATGCAAATCAAAATCTGTATCAATATTAGACAAAATTGACCTCAGGTTATTTGCCTGTTCTTTAATAACATCTATAGAAGCTATTTCTTGAAAAAGTAAAACTCTACTCTCAAGATTCTCACCAGAAGGATTATATAAAACTGAAATTGAATTGTTTTTAATAAAATCACGTCCAATAATCAAATCCAAAGAACACGAGTCATTTTTTAAAACATGCAAATCAATATTAGCAGTAAAGTTAGGCAAATCCTGAAGGACAATCGTAGTTGATAACAAACCAGAAATCTTAATTGGAACATTATTAATTGTTTTGAAACGAAATTTAGAAATAGAATCATTAGAAACACAAAAATTGAAACAATCAGAAGAACCATTTGAAAAAGAAAGTTAGAATTAAAAAAATTTTTAAACACAGACGGACGAATGAGAGAAATCGGCGAACCTGTATCCAGGAGTGCCCACATACAACAATCATTATCATTAATTGATACAACCTTTAATCTGGAGCCATTGATTTCAATTTTACGCTCATGAGACTCCGAAAGCAATAATCGGTGATGAGGTTAAAGATGTGACATCCTCTTGCTGCTCCACAACAGCCACAGGTGATGAAACCTTGGTAGAGGATTGACTGGAGAAGGACTTTTCCTTCTTTTTCAGCTTGTAACACTCATCCCGAGTGTGTTCTTTAGAGCGACAATAAACACAGTAAACGTCCTTTAGTTGATTCGCCTCCTTAGAAGATGACGTAGCAACCGCCTTAGCCGCCTGATTCTTCGGAATAAAAGTCGGAGACTTCCTTTGAATATCACCAGAAGTCATAGTGATACGATGCATCTCTTCAAGAAATTCATCTATTGAAGACACCCGAAGAGCAACAGCTAACTCTCTCAAGGATCTGCTTCCAATTCCGTTGATCAGTAAATGAATGGAATCCCGGTCTGGTAGTCCCAAATTCTTCATAAGAACTAATTTGTCCATGGCATAATCATGAAAAGACTCCTTCATAAAAATCCATTTACGAGCCTCTACCTTCTGCATAGCCACATGGAACATAATATTCCGAACTCAGACTTAGAAATCGATGAGTCGGATGTGAGGGACGAAGATTGAGAGTGTGTTGTAAGTATTTCTTTTTAATTTAAAAATTGTTAAAATAATTAATAAAAATTTTTTTTTCTGTCACAGAAGGGACCCCTCGCAGTAGTCCCACGGCCGTCGTCTTGCCACCCCCACCATCGTCGGCACAGCCGCCCGACCGCCTCACCACCGTTGCCGCCACCACTGCCCAGCCGCTGCTCCTCCGCTTGCCGCCGACGCATTAAAAATTTTTATATATTATAATATTTATATTCTTATCTTTATATTCTTAGTGTTTATATTCTTATCTTTATATTCTTATATTTATATTCTTATCTTTATATTCTTAGTGTTTATATTCTTATCTTTATATTCTTAGTGTTTATATTCTTATCTTTATATTCATATTATATTATTATATTCTTATATTTTAAATTTTAAATTCACATTTATACGCACGCACACACACACACACACACACACACACACACACACACACACACACACACACACACACACACACACACACACACACACACACACACACACACACACACACACACACACACACACACACACACACACACACAAAATTATAAATATTACGCATACTCATTTTAAGAATAAAAATTATTTTAAATATTAAAAAATATATAGTTTATTTTAGAATAATTCCTCTTTCCATCTATATTAAGAATATTATTATAAAAGAATTATTATATTAATATTATTATAAAATAATTATATATTAAAATATTATTAAAAATTCTCTCTCGCGTGCGCCTCACGCTATCTCTCTCCTCGCTGCGTCTCACGCTATCTCTCTCTCTTTCCTCGCTGCGCCTCGCGTCATCTCTCTCTCCTCGCTGCGCCTCACGTCATCTCTCTCTCCTCGCTACGCATTGCGTCATCTCTCTCATGGTCCCTAGCCTCTCGGTCCTTAGCCTCGCGATCCCTAACCTCTCGGTCCCTAGCCTCTCAGTCCCTAGCCTCTCGGTCTCTAGCCTGGCGTTCCCCCTTCCCCGCATGACGTCATCCCCCGCAAGGACCATGCAACGAGCTACGTATGAGAGCTGGGACTGCTTACGGGTGGGAGAAAGATGGAGAATGGAAATGCATGCAAAGAAATTACATCATAATTTAGACTTAAAAACTCTTTATTCTTCTTTTAAATATTTTTTTTTTTTTCTTACATATTATGGACTAAAAACTAAAGCTGTCAGCTCGCAATCGATGAGCTGATGCTTGTTGAAGGCGTCGCTAGCGCGTATTACATTTGATACTTCTTTAGGATTCGTTACATTGGACGCGATATTTGAAAATTGCGTAAACTTGATATCGACTGTATTGGTAATTTTAACCAATCGGTCAAAAGTTACATCAATGCATGGATCGAGATCGAACATACGGTGTAACGTCGATTCGATCATCATCATGCATACATTTGAAGATTCAAGACTTATTAACTTGGCGTCGTTAATCGTACGAACTCGCACTGTTAACGGTCCAACGCTTATAAAACTGTAGGCATCTTTAAAATCGTTTCGAAGCAGATTCTGAATATTGTGACGTTGCTCGTAGAGTCCTTTCCACGCTTCGAGAGATAGTATCAGTTCCTTTCCTCGATGATCTCCTATGGCGATTTCCACGTAACTCGGTGGATCCACTTTGATACCAATTTCGAGGAATTTAAATTCCGTAGCCGTCAATGCGTATCGTCTGCCTAGTATACGAACCGCACGACGCTCCAACGAAATGCTGTAAAAATGAAATTAGTTTGAAAAATAATACAATTTGTAAAAATATAAATTTTTAATGATACTATCTACCAACAAACCTTTGGAACACCTATGGGATCACCGCTCTCACCCATAATTGCAGACATTGTTCTACAGGATTTGGAAGGGATAGCTTTAACTTATTTAAATTTTACACCGTCTTTTTATGTTAGATATGTGGATGATATAGCGTTAACTGCACCTTCATCAGCTTTAAAACATGTTTTGAATATTTTTAATTCTTTCCATCCGCGTCTGCAATTTACAATGGAAATTGGTGAAGATGATAAACTGAATTTCTTAGATGTTACTTTAATACGAATGAATAATAGATTGATTTTTGACTGGTATCACAAGTCTACGTTTTCAGGTAGATACCTTAATTTCTTATCTCAACATCCGCTATCACAAAAGAAAGGTACTATTATGGGTCTAACTGATAGAGCCATTTTACTTTCTCACCCGACTTTTCAACAAAAAAACTTGAGTCTAATTATTGACATCTTATTGAATAATAATTATCCGTTAGATTTAATTTTTGTAACCATCTATAACCGACTTAAATATTTATTTAACAATCGCATTAACAATACACATAATACTCAGAAGGATAATGAGACTAGTAATGACCGGGGAAAAAAGTTTTTCACAATCCCATACGTTCCTTCTATTTCAGAAAGCTTTAATAGGATAATTGATAATCTGGATGTCAAACTTTCTTATTGTAGTCTGAATAAATTGCATCGTTATATAAAAGTTGGTAAAGATTCAATAACCATGTCATCACATAATAATATTGTTTATAAGATTGAGTGTAATAATTGCGATGCATCGTATATTGGCCAGACTGGTAGACAATTACAAACTAGAATGAAGGAACATCGGAATCACATTAAACGCAATACGTCTACGCATTCAGTGATTACGGATCATAGATTAGAATTTAATCATGA
Source organism: Prenolepis imparis (assembly GCF_030444845.1). Taxonomy (NCBI): domain Eukaryota; kingdom Metazoa; phylum Arthropoda; class Insecta; order Hymenoptera; family Formicidae; genus Prenolepis; species Prenolepis imparis. The sequence goes on along the minus strand of NW_028141179.1, from coordinate 505,935 downwards.
ATTTAATTGGAATGATATAAAAATATTAGATAGTGAGCCGAATTATAACAAACGATTAATTTCTGAAATGCTTTTTATAAAAAGACAAAACAATGGATTGAATTTACAAACAGATACAGATGGCTTACATGAAGCATATGTAAATACAATAGATAGGTTGTCTAAGATTTAAAATAGATACTAGTCATGTTTATTTACATTTAAATAAATTCACCTCTATTATTATTTGCGGTTAAGTAGAAGAAATAACTGTCCGATATATCGATCTCATTTGGAACGAATCATTGTATAGTTAAACATGTACTGTGTCATACGATTTAATTTATTGAGTCCGTGAGATTGCACATCATAATTACCATGTGAGTTTTTACCTTGTAATTCTTAATTAATTTTTTAATTTTATGTTTATGTATCAGACGTATGATATATATTATTTATAGAGGTATGCTCTTAACCACGACATACATAATGGTAATATATAAAAGATGGTTGACAGCTTAGCAACAAAAAAACTCGATGGATTGATGACTTTGACATTACTTTGCAGAACATCGTTTTTAACTAATTGACTAATGTTTTAATTTCTATGTAATTAAATATTATTGATGATAGTTACGCGCTGAAGAGAGTCCTAATAAGGACAGAAACGTTCGCGATGTTATTAATGTAATTGAGATTTAATAAACTTATTTTTTGCGCTTTACTAACGGCGTTGGTTCCTTTGCTCATTTATACTGTTAATTATTAAAAATATAAAGACATAAAAATAGAAAAATAGAAAAAGTTAAACTTACTCGTCACATTTATTCTCAAACGATGGAGTGTCATCACGACTCGGGACGTAATTATTCACACGTCTGCCGGAGCCACTGCTTCTTTTAGCGTAGTACATATTTCCAGATTTTAAAAGTGAACCACCAGTATGAACGGTTAACGCTACACTGATCGTATAAAATTAAGAATATACGTGACGCTTATTTTAAAAAGTAGTGGGGTAAATATGGTGGGAGATTCTAGAATACTATTGGCGCTATGAAATTTAGGAGAAGGGGAAACGGCGCTCGGATAAAAAGAATTCTTAGAAACGATTCGTGAGGAAAGGATTGGGGAAGGGGAATAAGAGATAAAACACATTAATGTTTAAATATTTTATTTTTCCAAATCTTGCAATTCTTTCTGGCGTTGCGACCACCAGTTAAATATTTTGAATACATTTTGTAATGCGCAATTCTTAACATGTTTTCCACATCGCATAGTGTTTTTAACATCTAGATTATTTAGAGACTCGATATCATCGTAATCAGCATCCAAGGTCTCAATAATGAAACCGTTTCCCGCATCATCCAATATATCGGCTAATCATTCTCGCTTCTCAAATCCTTTTACATATACGAGAATGGATTCTTCTTCTTCTTCATGTGGTCCACCAACGATAGCTGTTGTAATCAAACGCTGAGCCATGCTGTATGGAACGTTTCCATCTTCCCATTGCAATCCATGATGATTTCGAGTCAACCATGAGGCTTGGTGTCTCTCCGATTTTATGAGTACACTCCATGGTACAGGACGAAAAAATAATGTGACAAAATAAATCCTCTTCTCAGGATTGCCGCTTCCTTTACAATGAATTGTTTATTGAGGATAAACCCCTGTAGATCCATAAACGTTGGTACGGACATGACGAGATCTCTCTCTCTCTCTCTCTTCGATGTATCAGTTAAAAAAAGAAGAATGACAACCATCTCATAACACTTTGATTTATATTCTGCTATGCTTCCCCCTCTCTCTAAATTGTTGATGCGTTTAAGTGATTTTGCGCACAACATTGGTCAACGGGTTGTACTGGATCACGCGATCGTGTATGATGAGACAATACGCAGTGGTATTCATCGGCACATTCTCCTTACACTCGAATTCCAATCTCACATCCACGGTTGCGCTCTTGACCGATTCGTTTTGTCGAGAACAATCGATGATCACGAACGGACCGTTACGTAGAAACATTGAGACGATGAGACTCGGCTCGAGATACTCGTATCCATAATAGTTCTTGCAGAAACGCGCATACGTATCGTACAGAATCGACCATCTGTTTTTATCGAAATCCAGATTCATATCGTCGTACGGATAACATTCCGAGTTCAGATAGAGTTTCACATTGGTCATCTTGCAATCGTCGAATCGACTCATATCTTCAGACATGATATTTTTCCGACCTGTCTGCAGAGCGAAGATAACATATCGTGGCTTCTCCAGCTGAGTCGCTGTCTTAATGGCCCATGAATGCTTGGTTGTACGCTGCAATAGCGGATACTCATACAGATCCCACGAGCGAAAGCCCATGCTGAGGTAATGTCCGCTTTCCAGAGCGCGCAACATCGACAGCTTCTTAATCTCGCTCAATAACACATGTGGCATTCGCCATTGTATCTTGAATATGTTGATCACAGGCTCCAGCGTCGAATCTCCAACCAGACAATTGTTGTCGTTGCGCGATCGTATTAAGATTAACTCATGACGAGCATTAATCACCACTCGTCTGTAATCCTCGCAAAATCCCAATAACATGTAGAGCGGTACGCAAAAATTGAAGTTTCCATTTGCAGTAGTCGGATCAGTCCAGCCGGCGTTTCTCATAATCACGCTTCTATCGGATGATATCGTTACATAGTTTTTGAGCAAACTTGTTATTCCCACGTTTCTGTTGCGATCAATCTCCACGCCATCGAGTTCGTATCGAATCTCATCGAACATGAATGCGACACAATTATTTCCCAGTATCACAGCAGATCCTTCGGCTGGTTTATTTATCTTTAGTTCTCCCTCGATGTATAGGAAGCTTTCATACGGCAACGTATACAGATCCTGTTGTTGTATGGGTATTCTTATCTCATCACTGTGTCCGAATGTTGTGTTAGCGAACGGGTTGTACGTGTGAGTCTCGATCTTGACGATGCGATCGTCGAAGATTGGCTCGTCTCCAATGTTGAGGATGTCGGTCATTGTTCAGATGTTTCGCACCGCGAATCCCAAAGATTGTAAAAACGCAACGTTTGATGCGTTCAGTTTCTTTTTCTTAGTGCAACCGGATGATTGGATATTAGTGAATGTCGACGTTGTTGTTCTTGTCGCTGGCTCCGTAAAGATTGTGTTATCTCTCGTGTCTTTCGATCCGTTCAACACGAGCATCTCATACACCACACACGTACGTTATCGCTGTCGTCGTCGTACGTGCAATCTAATGGTGATCTCTTCTCCTCGAAAATCGAGCAATCGTCTGTCCTGGTCGACAACGCGTAACGTTAAATCCGTAATGCTCCGCATGATGATCGGCAGGTAAATGATGTGAGCCGGTGTTTCCGATATCTTATATCCTGGTGGTACCCTCGGTGAAAATTCATGTATCGTATGAACGAGTTTGCCGTTGCTGTACGCGCCCGCGGTCACATTACATTCTATGCGGATAATGTTCACGTTGATAATATTAATCGGCATGTCCGACTTGTACCATTTTCGCGGCTGCAGTATACGGTTCGAGAATCCTAGCAGCGATCCAATGTTGTTAGGCTTGCTAAAATTCATTCTGTAGGCGCATTTGATCTCGCTCCTCATCGTATTATAATTAGCGCGGAGCACTATCGGATATTCTCCATCTTCAAAGTCACCGTCCTCATTCGTCCGAATATGCATGGTGTCAGCGTGTTTTTTATCATCGTCACGAACAGCGTGTCGCGGACGTTTTCGTGAAATTGCATGTTTCAAAAACTCATGTATCGCTTGCAGCTCGTACGATCCCTCGGGAATCGTAATTTCCGCGTCATCTTTGCCAAAGTAAAATTTATTATTCGAGGAATTCACGTTCGATATCGTAAGATAAGTCTCAAAATCCGCTAGATCTAGCTCGTATTCATCGTCGCTCAAATCTACGGCGGGAAAGTAGTTTACCGCGAGAACACTACTCTTCCCAGTCAGTGTGAATGTCATAGACATGTTGACAAAACTGTTAAACGAATACTGAGTTAAATAGCGTAATGTCAGTCTTTAAATTCACGTGCATCGACCGCTCGGAGAAACTGTAAACACAATTGTCCACAGATGCTTTGATTGTAAGTTTGAACAGGTGTGTAATTGTATTGTATCTTTGTCACATTTAAATATCGCACCAATTCATTCGGCGGTCGAAGATTGCCGAAACTGTCAAAATATATAGCGCGATCCCCCCTCTTTGTATACGCTACCCAATGAGTATCCGATCCTTTAGCGTTATCCAAATTTACGATGCCGCTCTCGTTTCGATATATACCACCGATTGGTAATGAATCACGCATGAAAACACCTCTAAAATACGGAATGTGCATACGTTTTGCCAGTTGTAGCAATTGTATGTTGGTAGTTACGCCCTGAGGCATTTTTAGCGTCTCTTTGACGTTTTTTTTTTTCCCCTTTTTTCTCGTTGAAACTCCTCGTCCGTGTTTGTATGGAGCGAGATACAATCCGTGACCTTCCATGGCGCGATTGTGACGTAGCATCTCTTGCAACTGACGTTGTGCAGCTTTTCCGTCGTTCACCATCTTCGCTACACCAGCCGCTCCACCGACCAGAGATCCGAGCGCACCCAACATTGATAGAATCGGTAATACACCCCCACGTTTCGCTACCGGAAGTATTCGTTTCTTCGCCATCTTTTTCTTCGTCTTCGTCTTTGTCGTCTTCAGGCCCATACCGAACTTCGTCTTGGCTTTCATAGCTGCCCAGACAGCTGTGGCGACGGCTCTCTCACCGAGAGTCGAATCTCTCGCAACGATGCGAGTTTGCGCTTCTTTGGCGAGTATCCTACCTGCCGCGTGTCTCTCGATGAGATCGTTGCTTCGAGAGTACGCTATATCGTGTTCACGGCACGCCGCGTCCAATGGGTTGATACCTCGATCGCCTCTGGCTAATCGCTTTTGTAGTCGCGTGCCCGGACCGCAAAACTAGCCGGGGATATGGAATTCGATCGGAAGTGCGTTTATCGCCTGATTTAATAGGCCTCTACCTATTTTCGTTGACATTCGCTGCAATCTTTTATCATCGGTGCTGGACCGTCAATGTGCGTTCGCTGCCACGGTCGATTGTAATGTTCGAAACAGTGGCGATAAGTTTGAACCTCCAAATCCGCCTTTATATGTTCCGGAAGCTTGTCCCACACGCAGTGAACGTAATTGCCGCACATTCGCAATAAAACTGTTTTCGACACAAATTGTAGCTGTTCGGCGCTCAAATTACAAATATCGTAAGGACTTGATAGCAAGACAAACATTTTTTCGTTACTGAGCAATTCGCAGTTCCGCGCAGCTATAAATAGGCAGACGTTCGATCCAGTCAGGAGTGTGAACATGAATTTCGTGCGACAACCTTTCGCGATACGCGTGACGAATTACGACGCCAGATTACGATCGATGGGGGACAACGCGGAGATGCGTAGACACGGTACGATACTGCCGACTACTTCGCGCGATCGTTTGCGGCCCCTCGAATTGCGGTAAAACTAACGTGTTGATTAGTTTGATAGAAAGCCCGCACGGCGTCCGCTTTGAAAACGTGTACGTGTACTCAAAGTCGCAACAGCTAAAATATCGGTATCTGGAGAATTTGTTGACGTCGATCGATGAAATCGGCTATTTTACATTCTCCAATAACAGTGACGTCATTCCACCGAGCGAAGCATGTCCAAACTCGATTTTCGTTTTCGATGACGTGGCGTGTGACAAACAAAATACGATAAGAGAGTACTTTTCAATGAAACGCCACTCGAACGTCGACTGCTTCTATCTCTGTCAGACATACGCAAGAATACCGAAACATCTTATACGCAACGACAACGCAAACCTGCTAATCCTGTTTAAACAGGACGGTACCAACTTGAAACATGTGTACAACGATCACGTGAATACCGACATGTCATATGAGGATTTCAGTGAATTATGTCGTACTTGTTGGCAGCAAAAGTATGGATTTCTAATGATAGATAAGGATAGCTCGCTTACGAACGGCCGATACAGAAACGGATTTAACGTGTTCGCGATACCGCAAAACAATTAGTCGTTGCCGATGTTCTGTCGAGAGAGGTGAAACACGAGCGTTCGACATTCTACCGACATGGCTGAGAACGATAATATTCGCTAACGTGAAAAGATAGCGAAGGAGATTGCGAAAACGAGTGAAGCAATCCGCAAGAAACATCGCGCTTTGAAGACCGGTAAGATCGATGATGATATCGCGGTCAAGACCCATTTTAGACCTATTATTGAGCCGCTACAAAAGATTGTCGACAACTCGATCGCGGTGAAAAACGAGCCGCAAAGATTAAAATCTTACTCATCAAACGGTACAAGGAGGAGGAGGAGGAGGAGGAGGAAGAGGAGAAGGATGATGCGAAAAAGAGGAAACGGTCAAACCCGAATCGCTCATCGACACCGCGTACATCGAATGCTTTATTGGATGAACTGATGATAAGCTCTACACCGTTCGCGACAACGAGAATCGTACAACCTATGATACCCGAAACACTAGTAAACGAAAATGTTTTCGAAACCTCGGGCAGCACGCTCGAAACATCGTTTGTTCGAAACACATTACAAACGCTGGAAGGTCAAGAAATGTTGCGACAGCACTTGGGACCACTGGGACAAGAGTACATGAGCACTCTCCTCGGTGGCGACAAAGAAAGGAAAATCGATCACGTGTACGGTGTCTATTTCGACAAGGATGAAATGCGTCTCGGTAACAAACGATTCGACATTGACAAACATGACTCTATAATTATAGACGAAGTGAAGTACATTGGTACACCAGGATTATACGAATTGATCTTCAAGAGAATTCCCGATGATGGCATTTACACGGAGGATGATATGTATAAGTACAAGAGCATATTATTGGCGACGAACGCACATAAACGCAATTATGACACACAAGGCCAATTACGAAGCAACAGGGGATACAAGTACAAACATATAATCGCACCATTGATATCGATTAAAAAGAAAAAATCTGGAAAGGGAGTATTCATGCCTCACGCGATGGCACTAACCGACAATAAAATCGATTACATACACTGGGATGACCCCAACGAGCTAGTGGATCGGGTACGATTGCTGGACGCTTCGCGCCGAGCTGGCCACAACGCTCACGTCAATGAGATCCTGTCGACCATCGAGGAACTTCGCGAAGCAGGCATTATTATAAATTGAATGGTGTCTCGACAAATCTAATCAGTCGATCAGCGTCATTCGTATCGGGGAAAAAGAAAAAAAAAAAAATGCCTATCAACAAATTTGGATTATTCGAACCAAGAAATGATGCAATCGGCACAAGCGATCATTGGGATAGATTGATGAAAAGTTACGTGCGCGGAAACGCTCTGTGTCGTGTCGCTACAGACTATGATGCAAGATCGCGCAAGATTCGTCGTGTAGCGCAACCTGAAGCTGACACTGATGCCGTCAACAAACTGTATGTGGAATCCTGCGTTAAAAGATTGATGAATCAACAGAAAGAATCAGATGAGAAGCTGACTTCGTTCGAGAAGGATGTGCGGGCAATACAGATTGTGATAAACGAACTTCAACGCGCGGCTAACGCTAACTCAGAAATGGCTATCAACTTGAATGAGCAGCAGTGAACGGGTTAGGAGCGGCTATCGAACGGTTATCGAACGGCTACGAACAATTATCGAAAGGCTACGAACAATTATCGAACGGCTACGAAGGATTATCGAACTGCTATCTAACTACAATGAGTGGTAGTGGTAGTGAACGGCCTAGCAACAGCTGCGAACGAGGGTACGAACAACTCAAGCAGGGTTGCGAACGAGGCTACGAACAAGTCATTAAAGACTACATACAAGGCTACAAACAACTCAAGCAGGGCTGCGAACGGGTCAGTAACGGCTGCGAACGGGTCAGGAGAGGCTACGAACGGGTTAGAAACGACTGTGAACAAGGCTGCGAACGAATCAAGAACGATTTTCGAATGGGTCAAGAACGGAAGTAAACAACGCAAGAACGGCTCAAGAACGGCTCAAGAACGGGTCAAGAACGGCTACGAACGGGTCAGAAACGGCTACGAACGGCTTAAGAACGAGTCAAGAACGGAAATGAGCGTTAAAACAAGCAGTGACAAACGGCGATCGAGAAAAACCGACGAAGCGATGAAACAACATAGTTTGGAGAGACGGCAGTTGGTGAACGAACTGCACGCGCCGGCGAGAAAAAATTTTCCCCGAAGACACGTCATAGTGCGGGGATACGATGATCTGTGGCAAGCCGACATCGTCGAGATGCGTCCGTATTCTCGTTTCAACAAAGGTTATCACTATATACTCACCATCATCGATGTGTTGAGCAAGTACGCGTGGGCCATACCACTCAAGAGTAAAGGTGGAAGCGAGACGGCTGACGCTATCGCCGAGATAATTCGAGATAGCAAGAGATCCCCGAGAAACATGCAAACCGATATGGGGAAAGAATTTTATAACGCCGACGTGCAACGGCTTATACGGAAACATAACATCAATCACTATTCTACATATTCGGTATTGAAAGCATCGGTCGTCGAGCGATTCAATCGCACGCTGAAGAACGACATGTGGAAGATGTTTACGCTGAATGGAACTTACAAGTGGATCGACGCGTTGCCGCGGCTCGTATCGGATTATAACGCGCGCAAGCACCGAACAATCAGCATGCGACCCGCCGACGTCACCCCCGCGATCGTTGATAAACTTTTAAAAACAGTATATAATAACATAAAGATTGCCGCTCCGGCGAAATTCAAAGTAGGTGACCCGGTTAGCAAGTACAAGAAACTTTTCGAGAAGGGTTACATGCCAAATTGGACGACGGAGGTTTTTAAGATTGTTAAAGTGCAGCGTACTAATCCCGTAACCTATCTACTCGAGGACTATCGCAAAACATCTGTCGCTGGAGCGTTTTACGAGCACGAGTTGCATAGCGCGAATTATCCGGACGTATATCTCGTGGAGAAAGTACTGCGCAGGAGGGGTGACGAGGTTTACGTGAAATGGCTGGGATTTGACAATTCGCACAACTCTTGGATACATAAGGATAATACAATTTAATTCATACAAACTGTATTTATTAATTACTCAAAAATTAAAAAATATATAATATGCACAACATATAAAAATATATAAGATCTTTATTAATACACCCTTTCCGTTACTATATGAAATACATACACATATGTTACATAACATTATATCACACATACATTATATTACATTATATTTTATAAGGGTATCTGGTAATGGCCCCATGGTAATGTGTCGGTCGAATCAGGTATGATATACCGCTTATCGTCGTACGGACTTAGAGCAATTTTCGTCTCGCGAATGGTGTATACTTCATGCAATTTCGATCTAATACATGACTGACTACGTGTCATTTCAATCTCTTCATTCAGGCACCGCGTATAATCGTCGAATGTTATCGTTCTCGCGACAACGTTACTTTTGACACCTTTAACCTTTTTTGTATCTTTCTTACCATCTACTCGCAAAGCATACATTTTTGCTCTAAGTCCTACAAATTCAGTCATTATCGTACCGTTATTTTCATCTTTCATTAGACCTGGCACCTTTTTATTCACAAGCGGTATACCGTACGCGTTGTCAATTGGATAATCGCTCGTATCGAATCTAGCGATATCGCGTTTCATATTTTCATACACGTCTTCGCATTTAATATGATATATTAAACTATCTGTATCTGTGTACATTACCCGACATCTGTCACGATAGAGCGGTGACATGTACTCGTAGTGAAATTCATACAGACACACTTTCGATATATCGAGTATACACAACATAGATTGGTTTGTTAAATTTTACTTCTAGTTTACGTAATTCTACAGCAATTAAATTTTCCGAAAAGACGCTCCTGCTATGGAAATTTGGTTTAGCAATCATCGCCTCTGCTCCGTATCGTCCGTCCCACTTTGTCAATAATTTTACATCGACACGATTACGCACATTTTCCATCGTTTTGCCAAATACCGCATTATTCATCAATTTGTATAAATTTTTTTCGAAATCATTTTTTGCTTGCGTTCTAAATTGCGTATTAAGTTCAATGTAACCGCGAAGCCATGTGGATTGAGTGAATTGTAATATGCGATGTATTTTTGTAACTTGAAGGCCGTGATGCGTACATTGCTGCAGGTTACGGTAGTGTATCACGTAACGCTTTTTATCGTATAATGTCGCGAGTAGCTTATCTTCCCGCTTACCGGGTGGTTTATCGCGTGTCGGGCAAAACGGTAGGTCAGTGTGCGCGTCGTGAAGACATTGTGGATATTCTAAATCTACTTCGAGTATATAGCCTATAGGCGAATCGAGCGTGATAGATGATATATCAAAATTGGATATGTCATCGACCCATCGAAAATCGGCGTAAGGCAACGGTTGGCACATTGCCCATCCATACAAATTATTTACATCTAAATACATTAAATATGATGATGGTTTCGACGGATCATACGGATCATACGATTGCATGTACATACTTGTTATTAGCATGGGTGTATCTATTAGAACATTGACTTGTAAACCACCGCGTATTCCCCGTTCGATAAACATAACCATATCGATATCGGTAAGCAATTCGAATGTTATATTTGTGTGTTTTAACATGGCATCCCATGTATACCCGGGAAGAGTATAATAATATGCAGGGTCGAGTCCATAACTCGCGATGCAAGTGTCGCGAAAGTTTTCAAAAATATCTGCTAATAACATGACATCAATTTTTAAATATAGATCACTATATTCGCCTAGCGTTCTAAGGGAGAATCGGTTCCAGACGTTCTCGGCGTGCGCGTAATCGCTCTCGGATATTGTGCTACCGGTCAAAGAACTGTAAAATGATTCGCGCGGCGGTAAACATGTATCTTGCAATTTGTCGATACAATCTATATATTCGTATGGAAAGACACCCTTCCGTGTTAATAGATTGAAATTTTCTGTCGGTAAATTTTGAAATTCCGATTGTAAAATTTTTAGTTTCTCTTTATTCAAAAAAGATGCTAATTTATCAAGACTTGCAGCGAGAAATTTATATGAATCGATAAAACGTAATTTTATATGATTTTTCGAATTGTCTTGTGTCAATTTAACAGTCTTTGTAAATGAAATATATTTTTCCTTCGTTATCGGAAGTAATTCGATTTCCCCTTCGAACGCTGTAGCTATATCCTCGATAATGAAATGCGCGTCGTAACCGGATAGATTATGGAAAACTATTGGAATACAAAAAGTTTCTTTATAATTCAGATTGCAATTTGAGTGCGCGGGACCTCTGTATCGTCCAGTCAGATGGCAATGATCGCGTACGCGTGTATCGTCTTGTACGAATGGTTTTTCGCATATATGACAATGCGTTGCGCTGTGAAATTTTTTCCACTCGTCTAATGTTAAATTTACCATGGGAACATTTGTCGTTAAAACAGTCTTTATACGTAACGCTAAATTTTTAAGTTCTTCAGCGAACCATGAAACGCAATCAACGCTACGGCGAGAATTATACGCGGATAACGAGTTGTCGTACGAACAATGCATATAATAAGCGATGCTGAATACCTTGTGATGTTGATGTTGATAATTTGTCGCTTCTTCGGTCTTTGCCAAAACGCATTCCAAGTCGGCGTACACTACAAACGGAAGTCGCTCCTTTCTGTTGTAGTTGTCAAACGATAACCACTTGTCTTTATCGCTTGGTAACCGGATAGCGCAGTCGTTTATCTTTCCGCAGTCTACTGTATGTGACTGCAACTTGTTCTCCGATCCGAAATAGTGCAAGCATCTATGAATGAAAAAAAAAAATTACAATTTTATTTACAATTATATTTTAATATATAATTTGCAATAAATATACACACCGATCGCAGATATATTTCTTGTGACCATTTTTGCTCAATTGTGTATTCACAAGGCGGGATAGATTCTTGATCCACGCGAAATGTCCAACGCTGTTACTGTCTTGCACATACAGCAAGTTGACATGCTTGTCTTTCTTTTGCTCCGAAAGACATATCGGGACGATGTTATTATTCTCAATACTATATACATTGATGGAGATATTATTTGCTAGTTCAAACTTTTTAATTTGATTTATGGTCACTGGAAATTCAATGTCTTGGAGATTCAGCACTGTCGTGTAATGAGGATATGACGATGTTCTCTCATTATATTTTGCAACTGGATGCAGAGCGGCCACCACTGACCACGCGAAACATGCATTGTCCGTTGATCGCACGTTCACCACCGCTCTCTTTGTCACAATTTGTCGCGGCAAGTTTAGATAACACCCTGCGCGCATTGAATTATACTTGTTTATATTTATAGTCAAGTTAATTATTTGTGACAACGCCCAACCACTATCGCGTTCTTGAAACTCTTCTAGCGATGCTAGCGTGGGCTCGATAATGCGGCGCTTGTACCACTCGTGTAAATCGGACGTGCGAAAGAGTTCATAGTTTTTTGTATTGACACTTTTGTTGGCGCGTTTATCACCGGACACAAACTCGCCATTAAACACGGTGTTCACTTTTACATTAATGTGTTTTTGCATCACTTTCTGCACGTGTTCGATCACAATGTCTTTGGCATCTTCGAGAAATTGACGAGGTTCGATGTAATTATTGTTTATTACCGCACCGGTTAAGATGCGGCTCTCGAACGCCGCATCAATCTCTCGCCAAACTAGTCTTTTCGCGTTATTGTCGCCACTGTATTCACCACCACTGGATATAAATTGTTTCTGCAATCGAATTTTTGCACCCTCGAGTCGCGCGATTCTAGCCACCAAAGATTGTCTATATCCAATGGAGAGTCGCGGACGCTTGTTACGGCTGTTTTCTTCGAGCAGTTTGATAAAGTCCTCGCAGCGCAGCGCCCATGCAAAATATTCACCCAAGGTGGTGACTTGGCGGGACCGCTCCAACAGATCGCGTTCGTTCTGCTCGATGTTTTCCATTATTTCTTTTATTCACTATTATACCACTAACACTTCTAATACAAGAAAGTAGCCACTAAACTTTTTTCACCGCTGCATCTATGCGCTTTCAAATCGTACTATGATTTGACGCGCTCTCATCCTCCTTATATATTTCACCTAATTCTATCTTCTTTTCTAACATTTGGCGTATCTCAAAAGATAGTTTCCCGAGATATTGGTTTTATGGATAGAGGAGTAAGGACACAAGCAGCCGAACGTTTGCGCCGATACATTGCATTCTTCCTTAAAAAATATTAAGAAAAAATGTTTCGCTATCTGTTTACGACCGATTTTCTGCGAGGATACAAAGCAGCCGAACGTTGGCGCCGATACGTTGCATTCTTCCTTAAAAATATTAAGAAAAAATGTTTCGCTCTCGTTTATGGAGGATTTTCCGCGAGGGTACAAAGCTGCCGAACGTCAACGCTTTTGCACCTAATCACGTTTCAACATGTTCGTCGCAGCGTTGGCCCTAAAATCTTCATTTCTTTCCTAATGATAAAATGTCCATAAAATGAAAAACATAGTTTTATGGATTCTAGAACGCTCCGTTGACAAGTTCGAGCAGCCGGACATCGGCGCTTCCGTAATAAAATTATTCTAATGAGGATACAAAATTGTCGATCGTCGGCGCTTGTTCTATACCTTTTTGGGAAAATGTCTAGGATCCCTCATAAAAAAAAAAAAAAATCGTAAAGATATCCATCTACAAATATTGCACTCAGAAAACTCTCCTCCCTCCTTTGTCGAAACATCCCCTCCACCCGCGTGACGTCAGCCCCCGCGCCTACGAGTTCCCCCGCCCCGCGTGACGTCATACCCCGTGCCGAGAGATACCCCCACGCCCCGCACTCCCCTCGGAGCCCCATGGGTTAGAATTGGCATAGTATACCTACTCCCCTTCCCCGCGTGACGTCAGACCCCGCAAGGACCTCGCAACAAGCTTCGTATGAGAGCTGGGGAACTGTTTATGGATGGGAGAGAGTGCGGATGGGAAATGCATGCAAAAATTACATCATAATTTAGATTTAAAAAACTCTGTATTTATATATTTTTTCTTACATATTATGAACTAAAAACTAAAGCTGCCAGCTCGCAATCGATGAGTTGATGCTTGTTGAAGGCGTCGCTAGCGCGTATTACATTTGATACTTCTTTAGGATTCGTTACATTGGACGCGATATTTGAAAATTGTGTAAACTTGATATCGACTGTATCGGTAATTTTAACCAATCGGTCAAAAGTTACATCAATGCATGGATCGAGATCGAACATACGGTGTAACGTCGATTCGATCATCATCATGCATACATTTGAAGATTCGAGACTTATGAGTTTGGCGTTGTTAATCATATGTACTCGCATTGTTAGCGGTCCAATGCTTATAAAGTGGACATCATTAGAGTCGTTCGAAAGAAAATTTTAAAGTATCATCGAATATGAAATTTTTATGCTTTTATTCCATATATTCCTACAATTTTTTGAAGATCTTACATTGAAAATTATTGTACGGAATTCAAAAATTTGGACGTCATGGGGTTACACGTGTCACTGTTACCACCACTGGCACCGGTACCCCCCGTGTTAAAGGCGATTGAGTTCGATGACGTGGCGATGTGGGACACCGCCATACCACGAGCACTGATACTACTCACTTGACCGTTCAGATGCGAGGGCATCAACGGACCACCCACGTTATTGTTATTATTACCGTTATTATTATTACTATTATTCGCACAACGGTTACTAGGGTGTCCTGAACACATCTTGTTGTTGGAAAGCTGACCACTCTCGATAGGTATCAACTCATTGTCCCTATTGTGAACAAGAATAAAACATAATAAAAAAACAACATAAAACGGCACATTTTTGTCAGTTAGCTGCACATTTTCACTTTACTCTAATTGTAAGACTAATTTATATAAATCATAATTGAGATGTTTTGCAACAGCTTAATTATCTCTTTTGGTTCTTGGAAGTTCAAAGCAGAGTATAAAAAGTAATATTTAATCATAAATGTGGTTTAAATTATTAAAATATATTTAAGACATATACATATAATTAGCTTATTATACAAAAACAGTGTCTTATAAATTCTTTATGTCCAAGAAAAGGAATAATTAAGCTGCTGCCTTCTTTAAGATATCAAGATATTATTTTCATATAATATAATATAATCAAATGACATTCAACAATGTATTTTTCAATGAACAATCATCTATCGAGTAATTAGAGAATAAAATATGAGTGTGATATCATGTTTATAATATTGCGTACTCATAAATATCGAAGGTAATGTGCAAACTTACGTGATGATGGAATTAATAGCCATCATGAAATCGCTATCGTTATTCATCGCATTTGCTTTGAAAAATTTTGACTTTGTTTGAATCTTGAGGTACTTATCAGGACTAAGGACGCACAATCGGTACACATCGCTCGTATTTTCTCCGAATAGAAGGGTATCGTTCAAATGCTTCGTGAACATACTGAGATCATGAGAGTGACACAAATCTTTGATCGATTTGCCTATCAGGTTGTCCTGCAACAGAAAATGTCTGTAAATATCTCTCGAGTAATCATGTGCGATGCATAACAGGAAAGAGAAAGAGAGGGAGAGAAAAAAATAATCTTCGAAAGAATAGTAATTATATAAGTATTATTCTTGTTAAAATATAACTTTAAGGTGTCTGTGAAGATGGCACATTTTACGAATTAAAAAAAAATAGTAAGAGTTCTTATAGCATTTTTCATAGTTCTACAGTTCCTGATAAAAATTAAAAAAAGTTTCGCATTTTTTATATTAAAAAATCAAAATTGAAAAAATGTCGTGCTAATTTCGCGAATCTAGCACGACACCTCCCCTCTAAAGTACTATACATATATAAAACGCGTTGAATAATATTATTTTTGAAAAGAATTCCCGATAGTTCTACTCAAGTTCAGCATATATATGCAATTTCAGATCGATATTCATCAATTAATAATTTTTAATCGATTTTTAATATCTACGTCCAGCACGACATTTAGTGAACATGTGACGATTTTCTGCAGTTTTCTACAGTTCTATAAGAGTTCTATACTTTAGAAACATTTTTTCAAAGAGTTCCGACTGTTTACTATTTTTTAAACAATTTTTGACAATTACGTTCAGCACGATACTTACAAGTAACACTATTCAAGTGCCATTCGCCGATATTCTTGAAACTTTGCACACACGTAGTACATCGAAAAACATTAAACACGTGTTTTTTTATTTTGGCTAACAAGGCGTATTAACGTCGGGTATAGTACCACTATCTGCCTTCACTGATCGGGTATAGTATCACTATCTTGCCTTCACTGGCTGGGTAGACCTTCCCATTGCCTTCAGTTTCAGTTTTATATATACGTATATATATATATATATATATATATATATATGTATATATATATATATATATATGTATATATATATATATACATATATATACAAGGTGTAACTAAACAAACGTATACGAAGCACACCATCAGGTGCAGGACAACAAACTAAATCGAAAAGTCCTGAGCCATTTTTTTATCTGAGCTTTATTTTTTACGCTATAAATTGTTAAAGTTTGCCAATCAGCGCGTGGCTACAACGGAAGGTAGCGTAGGCGCCGCCTACTGGATGGGGAGCGCGGGATCGGAGAGTAGCGAGACAAAGTGGGGCGAAGCGAATGTAGCATGTTTCTGCTCTTTTTTGTATGTTTGCGTAGCTCTTAAAATTTGATTATTCTCGATACTCTCAGCAGTGTGGAATATTTAATTTTTCCATCTCGTTAGCTGTCTCCATATTTGTGTTTAGAAATACTTTTTCTTTGAAGAGAAAGGTCACATGAGTTGTAGTCCGGAGATCGAGCAGGTCACGGACTAGTACTGAATCCTTCCCATCCTTGAGGAAAATTTTTATCGAAGTAATGGCAGATGATATTTTTGAATAAGGTTCATTAAAATTAATATTAAAAGTGGTCCCGATAATTGGACTCAAATATTAAATTTATTTTAAGCGCAAAGTATGTTTTTATTTTTAACATATTTAACAAAAAAAAAACTTTCTTGATGTATGAAAACATTATAATACATATGTATGTAGTAATGACTACTTTTATTAAGATTTTTAGTCTTGATGTGTGAACATGATATAAAAATTAAGCCCTGAGAGTAGAATACAGTATTGAAATTGAGATAGCGAGCTTCACAATTTCGATAGATTCTATTAAACTATGCAATAAAATAATAATTATAAACATTTGTATAATAATAAAATAAAAATAAATAATAATATAAATATAATAATAATAAAATAAGAGTAAAGATATGAATAAAAATAAGAGTAAAGATATATTATACATTGCGACGTCTTTTTCTCCCGACTCGATTAAAAGCCGGAAGAACGGAGCTTGGCCGTCGTCAAAACACAGGGGTTTTAATGTTTCACGCGGCGGAACTAAGCTCGGGGTCGTCCCGCGCGTGCCGCAGCAGAACGCCAGCCGTGCTATTCGCGAGAGACTAGTTTTGGGCGCCAGACGCGGTCTTTCACGCGTCAAACCACAAATCGCGAACCCAACACAAAGTTTTGGCCGGGAATCCCGCTACGGGCTAACTAGCTCGCCTAACGGCAGAGGGGCAGGGTGGGGTTACCGAAATGGCTCTAACGGAAGGAAATTACACTCTTTTCGCGATGTGATGAACACAGAAATGACGACACAGACATTTAAGTTGACAGTACTAAAGAAAAGCAGTACGCGATTTAGTTAAGCAAAGCAAAATAATGAAGTTTATTATAAACCAATGTAATAGAAATAAATATAAAAGAAAAACATAATAGCGGATGATAATCAGAGAATAAATTTAATATAACAAAAGATAATAAATAAAAGTTGAAGATAACAAAATATAATTGGAACCGATATTAATAATGAAGTATAATGGAACACTATGAAAGTAATAAAGAAATGACTATAAAGACGGAAGATAATATACAAGACACAGTGTTACGTCCAGACTCAAGGAAGGAAGAGTCGAAAGGAAGGACGTAACTAAATTTATCTTTTCGAACGACGGCAGACTATCCGTCTGTTCGACCCGAACGAACGTCTGGGCCCAAATAGGTCAACGATCGCAAGGCTCTTACTCTATTTAAAGGGCCGTTCGCTCGGTGGTCCCTTTTTGGCAAGAGAATTTAATCTCTTTTACGCAGGATGGGACCTTGTGCGATCCTGGTTTACGGGAATGAGTGGGAACGGGTTATTAATAAATGAAAATCATTTATTTTGAAATTTATAAATTTATTCCTAATATAAAGACGAAAGAATTTATATACATAATAATATAATTGACGGACTTAGTTGCTAATGAAGAGTGAATGTATGTGTATGTGTCGCGGGTGATACATTAGTACGGAGGTCTTCAATCGGGGCAGAAAGGGGTAAGAGTTATTGTTTAAATTTTAGGGTCCCGATTGGTGGTTACAATAATCTAAATGATAATAGGTATATAAAAATAGTGTCCATGTAGTGTGCGTGTAAGAGAGAATTCTAGGTTAAGAAAGTTCGGTAATTTCGACAGTGGAAGGGAAAAGGAAAGCGCGGAGGATATCGACGGGGAATCCGATGGAGTTGGGATGGATAGGGGTAAACATAGGGATGAGGGCGCCGGGGAGACTTCCCGCTACAATTCTCATGAACTGCTCTTCATCGGGAACGTCTGGCCCGCAGGTGTAAACACCTTCTGGGAGTGGGAGCTCTAGTATAGGGAAATTAGAAAGGAGCCATCTATTCGTCTTCGCGTTGGAATGGAATTTGCCCGATGTGTCTCCTTAAAAAGGAGTAGGCCTCGTTATAAAGGAAGGGGATTTCTGCTGCCTCTTGGCAAGTGCAACCTTCGTCACACTCTATATTAAGTGGTGAGGGGGAGGGAGAATGATTGAGACGAGGAGAGGGAGGGTGGTTCTGAGGTGCAGAAGATGGAATGTGCGATGGCTCTGGAGAGGAAATCAGAGGGTCAAGGGGAGTGTCAGGGGTCCTATTTCCGCGGTGTTTATTTATTATATTAATGTGTTCTATAATTAGGCGCTCTAATAATTCTTGAGTTGGACTATCGTCCGGGAATGAATAGGCCGTAGCCCGAGCCACTTCTTGTCTCAGGCGTCGATTCCGACGATTTCGCGCATGCTTTGCCCCAGCTCTCGAAGTCCGCTTTCTTAAGTCGTCCACTAAGAATGACGAACGATAAGAAAAATAGATCGAGGCGATCGAGTGCAATTTCGAAATAATTCTTGGAATACTATTCTCGTTTCATTCTGTCGTTATTAATTTTATTTCTTATTCCTTGCGCTTGTAGTATTCTAGAGAGAGAGGAAGGGTGAGAGAGAGAGAGAGAGAGAGAGAGAGAGAGAGAGAGAGAGAGAGAGAGAGAGAGAGAGAGAGAGAGAGAGAGACTGGATAATGTTGGATAGGGGAAAGATATGGTAAACGGTATCACGAATCTCGCCGTTATCACGGGAAATCCTGAGTGATTTTCGGGGTGAAGGAAATCACGGATCTCGCCGTTATCACGGGAAATCCTGAGTGATTTTTCGGGATGAAAGAGAGAGGGAGAAGAAGGTTTAGAGTTGGATTGATAGCACTTGCGCAAAAGGAGATAAAGAAGATGGCTTTATCTTAAATCCAAGAATTATTTTGATACGGGGTGAAAATTGTACTTTATCTTTTTCCTTTGTTATATACATATATGTGTGTCTTGACTTACTGTTAGTAGAGTGCGTTGTTAATTGCTGCAGGGTTCTAGTCTGGTGTGGTCTTCCGGACTTCCACTATGTTTTTTCTTCACTTGCACTCTAACGAACGTCGAAATTCGAATTGAAAGCGGATTTCGAAATTGAAAGTATAAAGGTCCGAAGAGTCTAGATACGATCTCGGATAGCTTATACACGGCAAACTGCGCTCGAAAGTTCGGACTAAAAATCTAAATCTCTCGAGGGATATCGCGGGTATATAAACCTTCTTGCTCCTCCTTCCCGTTAGTTTGTTAATATTTCCTGACGAATAGGAAATTTTTCAATGACGCCCTTTCAGTCCCGGAGGCGTCTCTTGACTTTAAAAGTTTATCGGAATTGGTCAGGGCTTTTGTTTAGGGCCCTAGGTTTTGACCAATGGAGAATTTGTTGAGGTTTATATTTTTATTATCCTCTCGAGATTATCTCGGTGATCTGTCAGGCGGCATTTGTTTGGATTCGGTTATCGTTGTTAGTCTGATAAAATTTTATTCGTTTTCAAGTGGAAGTTTTCTTCTAAATTTTTATTGATTTTCAAGTGGAGATTTCCTTCTAAAAAGTTTTTATTGCTTTTTAAGTAAAATTTTCCTTTAAAAGAAAGATTTTTATTGCTTTTCAAGCGCGAGTTGTCAACTAGTCAAAGCGAGAATTTCAGACACCGCGAGTTACATCTGGTATGTATCTCTCCTTTTTTTATTTTTATTTTTACGATTAACCGTCTCCGGTCAGCTGCTTCGCCTGCCAGATCATAGTCTTATTCCCACGCCTGTGATTTTTCAATCATCGCCTTGCATTCTTTGAAAGAAAAGAATCGTGGAGTCCACAGGACGTAACATCCCCCGCCTTAGACAAATGTTGGGGTGTAAAACACGACATTTGCAAAGAGAATTATATGGAATAATCCGATTCTTTTCTTTCGGAGGAATCACGACTTGTTGATTGGAAGGGCTCACATTTAATTTTTATTTTATTAAATGTGTTACCTTGAATTGGTCAACTTTATGTGGCATTTTCTAGAGCAACCAAAAGGGAAAGTGTAAAAATTAAGATTGATGAATTTAGCAATCAAGGACATCTAATTGAAGGAAGTGAAAAATGTTTTACAAAAAATGTAATATACAGAGAAATTTTGTAAATTGAAGAATTATGAAATTGTATGGGAGCTAATAATAGCGGGTTAGCGGTGGGTACATTAGACGTAATCAAAAAATATTTGAGTAAGGAAAAAAAATGGGTATAATAATTAAATAATAAAAAAAATTAAAATTTGTATGTATATATATTTACTAAACTAATGTTTCAGATTTAAAACATATTAAATTGTGTGGAAATTAAAATAACAAAAAAAATTAATATAAGCAAATAAAATTTTAATTATAAATATTTAAGTTTATGCAAAACAAGACGCAAAATACAATATCAGGGAGTGAAAAAAAATAATAGTAGTCATCTTCGAAAAATTTGCAACATTTGATATAAATTTCGTGAAAATCGGTCCAAAAATATGGAAGTAGTTCGCGGTAATACAGACAGAACAATTAATCTTTTGTGTTAAATCAGGTTTTATAAAGGCTTTATGAGAACCGCGCGAAGCGCGGTCCGAATTATAAAAGCTTTGAGGACCGCGCGAAGCGCGGTCCGAAACGCTAGTATGTAAATAAAAACATACTTTGCGCTTAAAATAAATTTAATATTTAAGTCCAATTATCGGAACCACTTTTAATATTAATTTTAATGAACCTTATTCAAAAGTATCATCTGCCATTATTTCGATAAAAATTTTCCTCAAGGATGGGAAGGATTCAGTACTAGTCCGTGACCTGCTCGATCTCCGGACTACAACTCATGTGACCTTTCTCTTCAAAGAAAAAGTATTTCTAAACACAAATATGGAGACAGCTAACGAGATGGAAAAATTAAATATTCCACACTGCCGAGAGTATCGAGAATAATCAAATTTTAAGAGCTACGCAAAACGTACAAAAAAGAGCAGAAACATGCTATATTCGCTTCGCCCCACTTTGTCTCGCTACTCTCCGATCCCGCGCTCCCCACCCAGTAGGCGGCGCCTACGCTACCTTACGTTGTAGCCACGCGCTGATTGGCAAACTTTAACAATTTATAGCGTAAAAAATAAAGCTCAGATAAAAAATGACTCAGGACTTTTCGATTTAGTTTGTTGTCCTGCACCTGATGGTGTGCTTCGTATACGTTTGTTTAGTTACACTCTGATATATATGTATATAAGTATATATATATATATATATATATATATATATATATATATATACAGAGTGTCCGGTAATAGTCGCATCAACCGTCGTGTACAGGTAGAACTAGTTAAACCGAATAGAAAAGTCCTCTACCATTTTGCGATATTCTCAATAATAAGAGAGAAATAAATTAAAGAAAATCAGCCAATTCGCGCGATGGTAAGCGTGCGGCGAGAAGAGACAGCCCACTCGGGGGTCCAGAGTTAACGCTACTCGTATGGAGTTACTGTCTTTTGTAAAGCGCTCCTCCCCACTTCATCGCGCGCTTAGCAACCGTGTAACATTATACTGTTTCTTCTCGCCGCATGCTTAGTAACGACATAAAATTGGGCTGTCTCTTCTCGCCGTCGTCACGCGAATTGGCCGATCCTTATTAATTAATATCTCTCTTATTATTGAGAATATCGCAAAATGGTAGAGGACTTTTCTACTCGGTTTAACTAGCTCTACCTGCACACGACGGTTGATGCGACTATTACCGGACACCCTGTATATATATATACGTATATATAAAACTGAAACTGAAGGCAATGGGAAGGTCTACCCAGCCAGTGAAGGCAAGATAGTGATACTATACCCGACCTTAAAACGTCTTGTTAGCCAAAATAAAAAAACACGTGTTTAATGTTTTTCGATGTACTACGTGTGTGCAAAGTTTCAAGAATATCGGCGAATGGCACTTGAGTAGTGTTACTTGTAAGTATCGTGCTGAACGTAATTGTCAAAAATTGTTTAAAAAATAGTAAACAGTCGGAACTCTTTGAAAAAATGTTTCTAAAGTATAGAACTCTTATAGAACTGTAGAAAACTGCAGAAAATCGACACATGTTCATTAAATGTCGTGCTGGACGTAGATATTAAAAATCGATTAAATTATTAATTGATGAATATTGATCTGAAATTGCATATATATGCTGAACTTGAGTAGAACTATCGGGAATTCTTTTCAAAAATAATATTATTCAACGCTTTTTATATATGTATAGTACTTTAGAGGGGAGGTGTCGTGCTAGATTCGCGAAATTAGCACGACATTTTTTCAATTTTGATTTTTTAATATAAAAGTGCGGAATTCTTTTTAATTTTTATCAGGAACTGTACACTCAAAAAAATGGTTTTGCAATTGTAGCAAAAATTTTTTAGGTGCAAAAAATTAACTGAGCTAGACAAATGATTAGCACATATTGCAATATCGTATATATTTTGCACGTAATCAATCTGAATGACAGAGACAGAACTAAAAAATTCTATGTGTGACAAACGATAATTCTATCTGTGACAAACGATATTCTGTCAGATACAAAAAATAGCGATAATTTTTGTTGCGACATCTAGAAATTTTTTTGCGTGTAGAACTATGAAAAGCGCTATAAGAACTCTTACTATTTTTTTTTATGTTTTTTATTTTTTATATATCGCTAGTAAATTAATCAACAGGGTAGTTAAATTAATCGACCACACTAGCCAATGAATTTGTCTAAGTTATAACTTTATCGACCATATGGTTGTGGTCTTTATAAAGTACAACTTGAAATTATTAATTACAAATTTTTCTTAAGTGAGAAAAATATTGGTCCGAAAGTCGCCGAATCGGGAATCGAACCCGGCAAACGAAAGACTCGGGTTCGATTCCCGATTCGGCGACTTTCGGATCAATATTTTTCTCACTTAAGAAAAATTTGTAATTAATAATTTCAAGTTGTACTTTATAAAGACCACAACCATATGGTCGATAAAGTTATAACTTAGACAAATTTATTGGCTAGTGTGGTCGATTAATTTAACTACCCTATTTTTTTTTAATTCGTAAAATGTCGTGCCAGCTTCACAGATACAACTTTAAGTATATCTTATTTCAATTTTAAATACATTTTGCTTGGACACTCTACACGAAATGAGGCAGCTCTAAAGCGGAGAACATTGTGAAACCCTAAAACTCTCCCCCCCCTTCCCCGGATTCGACTCTCTCCATTATAAGCAGAAAAATGCAACGCCTTCAAATAATACAAAGAAACTCAGATCGTCGTCGGACCCAGCAATAATGAGGCTTAAGGGTAAAATACATTTAAAAAATTTCAAAGCAAACTCTTATATGTTTTTCTAAAAGCGCAATTTGTATTACAGATTAAAGTAAGAAAATTATCATCTCATTCTCGGAGTACAATTCTCGTAAAAAAAACTCTTTATTAATTTTATATAATAACGTCCAATTATTACTGAATTTTTTGATATTGGAATGGACGTTACAGATAATCAAGATATACGACATAGTTGTACGAACCCTTACCTTGGTTAGGTTCTTGTAATTACGAGATAACCAACTGAGATCAACCCCGATAATTTTCCAAGCGGTGTCCAATCTGACGGTGAATTGCTCGACGTTGGTATTAATGGGTTTCTCGTTTGATGGTATTCTACGCCCTATGCACAACAGGCAAGGAGTGTCTGACTCGGAGGACACATCACCGCTCTCCAGACGATCGGTATTAGTGGGCAGAATAACAGAATTGATTTGCATAGACTCGTACTTCGATACTCGCTGTTGCTTCTCTTCCATAGTCTCGTCCTTATCATCGGGAGGCTTCACTAAGAAGCGGCAATTGAAGATGCGGCTCCTGGTCTGAGGTTGCGGCTCGGTCCAGCCTGTAATGTAGGAACTCGAGTGTGTCGTGTGTCGTCTCTTTTTTTTTTTTTTTTTTTAAACACAAAAACTACTCCGCGTCACATATATTAAAAAATTTAATATGGAAATACTCTTTAAGCTTTAAGTGATACTAGGAGAGTTCTAACCCATGGGGCTCCAGTAGGAATACTATGAGAGTTCTAACCCAGGTCCTCTGAGGGGGGTGTGGGGCGCGGGGGGTTCTCCATGGCGAGGGGTATAACGTCACGCGGGGCGGGGGTATCTCGTTGGCGCGGGGGTTGACGTCATGCGGGTGGAGGGGGATGTTTCGACAAAAGAGGGGGAGTTTTCTGAGTGCAATATTTGTAGATGGTATCTTTACGACTTTTTTATGAGGGTTCTTAGACATTTTCCCCAAAAAGGTATAGAACAAGCGCCGATGATTAACAATTTTGTACCCTCGTTAATATAATTTTATTACAGAAGCGCCGATGTCCGGCTGCTCGTCAACGGAGCGTTCTAGAATCCATTAAAACTATGTTTTTCATTTTATAGACATTTTATCATTAGGAAAGGAATGAAGATTTTAAGCCGACGCTGCGACGAACATGTCAAACTTGATTTAATAGGCCTCTACCTATTTGCGTTCGGCAGCTTGTACCCTCGCGGAAAATCTCCCATAAAAACGAGAGCGAAACATTTTTCTTAATATTTTTTAAGGAAGAATGCAACGTATCGGTGCCAACGTTCGGCTGCTTTGTACCCTCGCAGAAAATCGGTCGTAAACGAGAGCGAAACATCTTCCTAAATATCTTTTTAAGGAAGAATTGCGATAATTTTGAGAGGGATGGGGGTTGAAACTTATGGAGAGAGTCTGTCTCCGCGTCAAAAAGTCTTTAGCATTCGACGAGTTAAAGTGTCCTATGCGAAGTGTCAGTGGCACAGTGTAGTGAGTTAAAAAGAAATGGAAAATGATAATAATTTCGAAGCGATATTAGACGAGTCGTCTGACAGTAGGAATACTATGCCGGTTCTAACTCAGGTCCTCTGAGGGGGGTGAGGGGCGCGGGGGGTTCTCCGTGGCGAGGGGTATGACGTCACGCGGGGCGGGTGTATCTCGGGGGCGCGGGGGCTGACGTCACGCGGGTGGAGGGGGATGTTTCGACAAAGGAGAGGGAGTTTTCTGAGTGCAATATTTGTAGATGGTATCTTTACGACTTTTTTTTATGAGGGGTCTTAGACATTTTCCCCAAAAAGGTATAGAACAAGCGCCGATGATTGACAATTTTGTACCCTCGTTAATATAATTTTATTATGGAAGCGCCGATGTCCGGCTGCTCGTCAACGGAGCGTTCTAGAATCCATTAAAACTATGTTTTTTTTCATTTTATGGACATTTTATCATTACGAAAGGAATGAAGATTTTAGGGCCGACGCTGCGACGAACATGTCTAAACGTGATTTAATAGGCCTCTACCTATTTGCGTTGACGTTCGGCAGCTTTGTATCCTCGCGGAAAATCTCCCATAAAACGAGAGCGAAACATTTTTCTTAATATTTTTTAAGGAAGAATGCAACGTATCGGCGCCAACGTTCGGCAGCTTGTGTCCTTACTCCTCTATCCATAAAACCGATATCTCGGGAAACTATCTTTTGAGATACGCCAAATGTTAGAAAAGAAGATAGAATTAGGTGAAATATATATAAGGAGGATGAGAGCGCGTCAAACCATAGTACGATTTGAAAGCGCATAGATGCAGCGGTGAAAAAAGTTTAGTGGTTACTTTCTTGTATTAGAAGTGTTAGTGGTATAATAGTGAATAAAAGAAATAATGGAAAACATCGAGCAGAACGAACGCGACCTGTTGGAGCGGTCCCGCCAAGTCAACACCTTGGGTGAATATTTTGAATGGGCGCTGCGCTGCGAGGACTTTATCAAACTGCTCGAAGAACGCAGTCGTGTCAAGCGTCCGCGACTCTCCATTGGATATAGACAATCTTTGGTTGCTAGAATCGCGCGACTCGAGGGTGCAAAGACTCGATTGCAGAGACAGTTTATACCCAGTGGTGGTAATTACAGTGGCGGTAATTACAGTGGCGATAATAACACGGGAAGACTCGTTTGGCGAGAGATCGATACCGCGTTCGAAAATCGGATACTGACAGGTGCGATGATTAACGCAGACTATATCGAACCGCGACAATTTTTGGAAGACGCTAGTAGTGTAGTTCTCGAGCAAGTGCAAGATGTTATAAAAATACACAACTGTGCAAAAGTAAATACCGTGTTCAACGGTGAGTTTGTGACAGGTGATATGCGCTCCAACAAATGCATTAACACGCGAAATTATGAACTCTTTCGCACGTCCGATTTACACGAGTGGTATGAGCGGCATGTCATCGAATCCACATTGGCGTCTCTCGAAGAGTTTCAGGAACGTGATAGCGGATGGGCATTGTCACGAATCCTTGATCTTACGGTCAACGTCAACAAGTGCAATCCTATGCGCGCGGGGTGTTATCTAAACTTACCGCGAGAAATTATGACGAAGAGAGCAGTGGTGAACGTGCAGTCTAAAGACAATGCATGTTTCGCGTGGTCAGTGGTGGCCGCTCTGTACCCCGCCGAAAGAAATGTGACACGGGAATTTTCATATCCTCATTACACGACAGTGTTAAATCTACAAAACATTGAGTTTCCGATGACGTTAAACCAAATTAAAAAGTTTGAACTGGCAAATAACATCTCAATCAACGTCTACGGCATCGAGAGGAAGAAGGAATTATCTATTCTTCCGATACAGCTCACCGATCGGACGAGAGAAAAACATGTAAATATGCTGTATGTGGAGGAGGACGACAGCGTTGGGCATTTCGCGTATATAAAAAATCTATCCCGGCTTGTCAGCACGCAACTGAGCAAACATGACCACAAGAAATATATCTGCGATCGGTATGTATATTTATTGCAAATTATATAATAATTGTAAATAAAATTGTAAATAAAATTATAATTTTTTTTTTCTTTCACAGATGCTTGCACTTCTTTAATTTGAGCGAAAAATTGGAGGCTCACATTGCGGACTGTCGAAAAATGAACGACTGCGCTATCCGATTACCAAGCGATAAAGACAAGTGGCTCGACTTCGACAACTACAACAGAAAGGACCGATTTCCCTTCGTGGTGTACGCCGACTTGGAGTGTGTGCTGAAGAAGACGCCGGAACATGCGTCATACTCCCAACATCACGAGGTATTTAGCGTTGGGTATTACGTGCAATGTTCGTACGACAACTCGTTATCCGCGTATAATTCTCGCCGTAGTATCGATTGCGTTTCATGGTTCGCCGAAGAACTTAAAAATTTAGCGCATCGCGTAAAGGGTATTTTGTCTGATAATGTCCACATGACAAAATTAACGCAAGATGAATGGGAAAAATTTCATAGCGTCACGCAATGTCACATTTGCGAAAAACCGTTTGCGCCGGATGATACACGCGTACGCGATCATTGTCATCTGACCGGGCGATACAGGGGTCCCGCGCACTCAAACTGTAATCTAAACTACAAAGACTCTTATGTCATTCCTGTAGTTTTCCATAATCTATCCGGCTATGACGCACATTTTATCATAAAAGAAATAGCTACCGCGTATGAAGGACGCGTAGATGTGCTTCCAATAACAAAAGAAAAATACATTTCATTTACGAAGACTGTCAATAGTACCGACGACGATAAAGATCGGAAAGCTTGCATGAAATTACGATTCATCGATTCATACAAATTTCTCAATGCTAGTCTTGACAAATTGGCATCTTTTTTGAATAAGGATAAGTTAAAAATTTTGCGTTCCAATTTTTCCGCATTATCCGCTAACAATTTTGAATTATTAACGCGAAAAGGTGTCTTTCCGTACGAGTACATTGACTGCGTGGACAGGCTGCAGGACACGCGTTTACCACCACGCGAATCGTTTTACAGTTCTTTAACCAGTGACACTGTATCCGAGAGCGACTACGCACACGCCGTCAACGTGTGGCAGCAGTTCTCCATTCAAACCTTGGGTGAATACAGCGATCTGTACTTAAAAACTGATGTCTTGTTGTTGGCAGATATATTTGAAAACTTTCGCGACACTTGCATCGCGAGTTACGGACTCGACCCTACGTATTATTATACTCTTCCTGGGTATACATGGGACGCCATGTTAAAACATACACGCGTAAATTTCGAACTGCTTACCGATATCGATATGGTTATGTTTATTGAACGGGGTATACGCGGCGGTCTAAGTCAATGTTCAGGAAGATACGCGCATGCTAATAACAAGTACATGCAGTCGTATGATCCATCGAAACCATCATCATATTTAATGTATTTAGATGTAAATAATTTGTATGGATGGGCAATGTGTCAACCACTGCCTTATGCCGATTTTCGATGGGTCGACGATGTATCTAACTTTGACATCTCGTCAATAGCGCTCGATTCACCTACAGGCTATATCCTCGAAGTAGATTTAGAGTATCCACAACATCTTCACGACACGCACACTGACCTACCGTTTTGCCCGACACGTGACAAACCGCCCGGCAAGCGGGAAGATAAGCTTCTCGCAACGCTATATGATAAGAAGCGTTACGTCATACACTACCGCAACCTGCAGCAGTGCACACGTCACGGCCTTCGCGTTACAAAAATACATCGCGTATTACAATTCGCTCAATCCGCATGGCTCCGCGATTACATTGAACTAAATACAAAATTTAGAACACAAGCGAAAAATGATTTTGAGAAAAATTTGTACAAATTGATGAACAACGCGGTATTTGGCAAAACGATGGAAAATGTGCATAATCATGTAGATGTAAAATTATTGACAAAGTGGGACGGACGATACGGAGCAGAGGCGATGATAGCGAAACCAAATTTCCATAGCAGGAGCGTCTTTTCAGAAAATTTAATTGCCGTAGAATTACGTAAACTAGAAGTAAAATTTAACAAACCAATCTATGTTGGTATGTGTATACTCGACATATCGAAAGTGTGTCTGTACGAATTTCATCACGAGTACATGTCACCGCTCTATCGTGACAGATGTCGGGTAATGTACACCGATACAGATAGTTTAATATATCATATTAAATGCGAAGACGTGTATGAAAATATGAAACGCGATATCGCTAGATTCGATACGAGCGATTATCCAATTGACAACGCGTACAGTATACCGCTTGTGAATAAAAAGGTGCCAGGTCTAATGAAGGATGAAAATAATGGCGCGATAATGACTGAATTTGTAGGACTTAGAGCAAAAATGTACGCTTTGCGAGTAGATGGTAAGAAAGATACAAAAAAGGTTAAAGGTGTCAAAAGTAACGTTGTCGCGAGAACGATAACATTCGACGATTATACGCGGTGCCTGAACGACGAGATTGAAATGACACGTAGTCAGTCATGTATTAGGTCGAAATTGCATGAAGTATACACCATCTGCGAGACAAAAATTGCTCTAAGTCCGTACGACGATAAGCGGTATATCATACCTGATTCGACCGACACATTACCATGGGGACATTATCAGATACCCTTATAAAATATAATGTAATATAATGTATGTGCGATATGTTATGTAACATATGTGTATGTATTTCATATATTGGAACGGGAAGGATGTATTAATAAAGATTTTGTATTTCACATATTTCATGTATATTGTAATATTTCAAATACTTTTATTTGTTGTACACATTATATATTTTTTAATTTTTGAGTAATTAATAAATACAATTTGTATGAATTAAATTGCATTGTCCTTATGTATCCAAGAGTTGTGCGAATTGTCAAATCCCAGCCATTTTACGTAAACCTCGTCACCCCTCCTGCGCAGTACTTTCTCTACGAGATATACGTCCGGATAATTCGCGCTATGCAACTCGTGCTCGTAAAACGCTCCAGCGACAGATGTTTTGCGATAGTCCTCGAGTAGATAGGTTACGGGATTAGTACGCTGCACTTTAACAATTTTAAACACTTCGGTTGTCCAATTTGGTGTGTAACCCTTCTCAAAAAGTTTCTTGTACTTGCTAACGCGTACCGGGTCACCTACTTTGAACTTTGCCGGAGCGGCAATCTTTATGTTACTATATACCGTTTTTAAAAGTTTATCAGCGATCGCGGGGGTGACGTCGACGGGTCGCATGCCGATCGTTCGATGCTTGCGCGCGTTGTAATCCGATACGAGTTCCGCCAACGCGTCGATCCACTTGTAAGTTCCGTTCAGCGTAAACATCTTCCACATGTCGTTCTTCAGCGTGCGATTGAATCGCTCCACAACCGATGCCTTCAATACCGAATATGTAGAATAGTGATTGATGTTATGTTTCCGTATAAGCCGTTGCACGTCGGCGTTATAAAATTCTTTCCCCATGTCGGTTTGCATGTTTCTCGGGCATCTCTTGCTATCTCGAATTATCTCGGCGATAGCGTCAGCCGTCTCGCTTCCAGCTTTACTCTTGAGTGGTATGGCCCACGCGTACTTGCTCAACACATCGATGACGGTGAGTATGTAGTGGTAACCTCTGTTGAAACGAGAGTACGGACGCATCTCGACGATGTCAGACGATTGCCACAGGTCATCGTATCCCCGCACTATGACGTGTCTTCGGGGAAAATTTTTCCTTGCCGGCGCGTGCAGTTCGTTCACCAACTGCCGTTTCTCCAAACTATGTTGTTTCATCGCTTCGTCGGTTTTTCTCGATCGCCGTTTGTCGCTCGTTTTATGATTCATTTTCGTTTGTCGTTCTTCAATAGCCGTTCCTGACCCGTTCTTGAGCCGTTCGTAGCCGTTCCTGACCCGTTCGTAGCCGTTCCTGACCCGTTCGTAGCCGTTCCTGACCCGTTCTTGAGCCGTTCCTGACCCGTTCTTGAGCCGTTCTTGTGTTGTTTACTTCCGTTCTTGACCCATTCGAAAATCGTTCTTGATTCGTTCGCTGCCTTGTTCACAGTCGTTTCTAACCCGTTCGTAGCCTTTCCTGACCCGTTCGCAGCCGTTACTGACCCGTTCGCAGCCCTGCTTGAGTTGTTTGTAGCCTTGCATGTAGCCTTTAAAGACTTGTTCGTAGCCTCGTTCGCAGCCCTGCTTGAGTTGTTGGTAGCCTCGTTCGCTGTTGCTAGGCCGTTCATAGCCTCGTTCGCAGCTGTTGCTAGGCCGTTCACTACCACTCATTGTAGTTAGATAGTAGTTCGATAATCCTTCGTAGCTGTTCGATAATTGTTCGTAGCCGTTCGATAACCCTTCGTAGATGTTCGATAACCGTTCGATAGCCGCTCCTAACCCGTTCACTGCTGCTCATTCAGGTTGATAGCCGTTTCTGAGTTAGCGTTAGCCGCGCGTTGAAGTTCGTTTATCACAATCTGTATTGCCCGCACATCCTTCTCGAACGAAGTCAGCTTCTCATCTGATTCTTTCTGTTGATTCATCAATCTTTTAACGCAGGATTCCACATACAGTTTGTTGACGGCATCGGTGTCAGCCTCAGGTTGCGCTACACGACGAATCTTCCTCGACCTTGCGTCATAGTCCGTAACGACGCGACACAGAGCGTTTTCATGCACATAACTTTTCACCAATCTATCCCAAGAACCGCTTGTGCCGGTTGCATCATTTCTTGGTTCGAATAATCCAAATTTGTTGATAGGCATTTTTTTTCCACCGATGAGTGACGCTGATCGACTGATTAGATTTGTCGAGACACCATTCAATTTATAATAATGCCTGCTTCGCGAAGTTCCTCGATGATCAACAGGATCTCATTGTCGTGAGCGTTGTGGCCAGCTCGGCGCGAAGCGTCCAGCAATCGTACCCGATCCACTAGCTCGTTGGGGTCATCCCAGTGTATGTAATCGATCTTATTGTCGGTTAGCGCCATCGCGTGAGGCATGAATACTCCCTTTCCAGATTTTTTCTTTTCAATCGATATCAATGGTGCGATTATATGTTTGTACTTGTATCCCCTGTTGCTTCGTAATTGGCCTTGTGTGTCATAATTGCGTTTATGCGCGTTCGTCGCCAATAATATACTCTTGTATTTACGCATATCATCCTCCGTGTAAATGTCATCATCGGGAATTCTCTTGAAGATCAATTCGTATAATCCTGGTGTACCAATGTACCTCACTTCATCTATAATTATAGAGTCATATTTGTCAATGTCGAATCGTTTGTTACCGAGACGCATTTCATCCTTGTCGAAATAGACACCGTACACGTGATTGATTTTCCTTTCTTTGTCGCCACCGAGGAGAGTGCTCATGTACTCTTGTCCCAGTGGTCCCAAGTGCTTTCGCAACATTTCTTGACCTTCCAGCGTTTGTAATGTGTTTCGAACAAACGATGTTTCGAGCGTGCTGCCCGAGGTTTCGAAAACATTTTCGTTTGCGAGTGTTTCGGGTATCATAGGTTGTACGATTCTCGTTGTCGCGAACGGTGTAGAGCTTATCATCGGTTCATCCAATAAAGCATTCGATGTACGCGGTGTCGATGAGCGATTCGGGTTTGACCGTTTCCTCTTTTTCGGTGTCGCATCATCCTTCTCCTCTTCCTTCTCTTCCTCCTCCTCCTCCTTGTACCGCTTGATGGGTAAGATTTTAATCTTTGCGGTACTTTCCGGCTCGTTTTTCACCGCGATCGAGTTGTCGACAATCTTTTGTAGCGGCTCAATAATAGGTCTAAAATGGGTCTTGACCGCGATATCGTCATCGATCTTACCGGTCTTCAAAGCGCGATGTTTCTTGCGGATTGCTTCACTCGTTTTCGCAATCTCCTTCGCTATCTTTTCACGTTCGCGAATATTATCGTTCTCAGCCATGTCGGTAGAGTGTCGAACGCTCGTGTTTCACCTCTCTCGACAGAACATCGGCAACGACTAATTGTTTTGCGGTATCGCGAACACGTTAAATCCGTTTCTGTATCGGCCGTTCGTAAGCGAGCTATCCTTATCTATCACTAGAAATCCATACTTTTGCTGCCAACAAGTACGACATAATTCACTGAAATCCTCGTATGACATGTCAGTATTCACGTGATCATTGTACACATGTTTCAAGTTGGTACCGTCCTGTTTAAACAAGATTAGCAGGTTTGCGTTGTCGCGTATAAGATGTTTCGGTATTCTTGCGTATGTCTGACAGAGATAGAAGCAGTCGACGTTCGAGTGGCGTCCCATTGAAAAGTATTCTCTTATCGTATTTTGTTTGTCACACGCCACGTCATCGAAAACGAAAATCGAGTTTGGACATGCTTCGCTCGGTGGAATGACGTCACTGTTATTGGAGAATGTAAAATAGCCGATTTCATCGATCGACGTCAACAAATTCTCCAGATACTGATATTTTGGCTGTTGCAGTGACTTTGAGTACACGTACACGTTTTCAAAGCGGACGCCGTGCGGGCTTTCTATCAAACTAATCAACACGTTAGTTTTACCGTGATTCGAGGGGCCGCAAACGATCGCGCGTATAGTAGTCGGCAGTATCGTACCGTGCCTACGCATCTCCGCGTTGTCCCCCATCGATCGTAATCTGGCGTCGTAATTCGTCACGCGTATCGCGAAAGGTTGTCGCACGAATCTCATTTTCCCACTCCCCGATTGAATCGAACGCTTGCCTATTTATAGCTGCGCGGAACCACGAATCGCTCAGTAACGAAAAAATGTTTGTCTTGCTATCAAGTCCTTACGATATTTGTAATTTGAGCGCCGAACAGCTACAATTTGTGTCGAAAACAGTTTTATTGCGAATGTGTGGCAATTACGTCCACTGCGTGTGGGACAAGCTTCCGGAACATATAAAGGCGGATTTGGAGGTTCAAACTTATCGCCGCTGTTTCGAACATTACAATCGACCGTGGCAGCAGACGCACATCGACGGTCCAGTGCCGATGATAAAGGATTGCAGCGAATGTCAACGAAAATAGGTAGAGGCCTATTAAATCTCGCGATAAACGCACTTCCGATCGAATTCCATATCCCCGGCTATCAGTTTTGCGGTCCGGGCACGCGACTACAAAAGCGATTAGCCAGAGGCGATCGAGGTATCAACCCATTGGACGCAGCGTGCCGTGAACACGATATAGCGTACTCTCGAAGCAACGATCTCATCGAGAGACACGCGGCAGATAGGATACTCGCCAAGGAAGCGCAAACTCGCATCATTGCGAGAGATTCGACTCTCGGTGAGAGAGCCGCCGCCACAGCTGTCTGGGCAGCGATGAAAGCCAAGACGAAGTTCGGTATGGGCCTGAAGACGACAAAGACGAAGACGAAGAAAAAGATGGCGAAGAAGCGAATACTTCCGGTAGCGAAACGTGGGGGTGTATTGCCGATTCTACCAATGTTGGGCGCGCTCGGATCTCTGGTCGGTGGAGCGGCTGGTGTAGCAAAGATGGTGAACGACAGAAAAGCCGCACAACGTCAGTTGCAAGAGATGCTACGTCACAATCGCGCCATGGAAGGTCACGGATTGTATCTCGCTCCATACAAACGCGGACGAGGAGTTTCAACGAGAAAAAAGGGGAAAAAAAAACGTCAAAGAGACGCTAAAAATGCCACAGGGCGTAACTACCAACATACAATTGCTACAACTGGCAAAACGTATGCACATTCCGTATTTTAGAGGTGTTTTCATGCGTGATTCATTACCGATCGGTGGTATATATCGAAACGAGAGCGGCATCGTAAATTTGGATAACGCTAAAGGATCAGGTACTCATTGGGTAGCGTATGCAAAGAGGGGGGATCGCGCTATATATTTTGACAGTTTCGGCAATCTTCGACCGCCGAATGAATTGGTGCGATATTTAAATGTGACAAAGATACAATACAATTACACACCTGTTCAAACTTACAATCAAAGCATCTGTGGACAATTGTGCTTACAGTTTCTCCGAGCGGTCGATGCATGTGAATTTAAAGACTGACATTGCGCTATTTAACTCAGTATTCGTTAAACAGTTTTGCCGATATGTCTATGACATTCACACTGACCGGGAAGAGTAGTGTTCTCGCGGCAAACTACTTTCCCGCCGTAGATTTGAGCGACGATGAATACGAGCTAGGTCTAGCGGATTTTGAGACTTATCACACGATATCGAACGTGAATTCCTCGAATAATAAATTTTACTTTGGCAAAGATGACGCGGAAATTACAATTCCCGAGGGATCGTACGAGCTGCAAGCGATACATGAGTTTTTGAAACATGCAATTTTACGAAAACGTCCGCGACACGCTGTTCATGACGATGATAAAAAACACGCTGACACCACGCATATTCGGACGAATGACGACGGTGACTTTGAAGATGGAGAATATCCGATAGTGCTCCGCGCTAATTATAATACGATGAGGAGCGAGATCAAATGCGCCTACAGAATGAATTTTAGCAAGCCTAACAACATTGGATCGCTGCTGGGATTCTCGAACCGTATACTGCAGCCGCGAAAATGGTATAAGTCGGACATGCCGATTAATATTATCAACGTGAACATTATCCGCGTAGAATGTAATGTGACCGCGGGCGCGTACAGCAACGGCAAACTCGTTCATACGATACATGAATTTTCACCGAGGGTACCACCAGGATATAAGATATCGGAAACACCGGCGCACATCATTTACTTGCCGATCATCGTGCGGAGCATTACGGATTTAACGTTACGCGTTGTCGACCAGGACAGACGATTGCTCGATTTTCGAGGAGAAGAGATCACCATTAGATTGCACGTACGACGACGACAGCGATAACGTACGTGTGTGGCGTATGAGATGCTCGTGTTGAACGGATCGAAAGATACGAGAGATAACACAATTTACGGAGCCAGCGACAACAACAACAACGTCGACATTCACTAATATCCAATCATCCGGTTGCAGTAAGAAAAAGAAACTGAACGCATCAAACGTTGCGTTTTTACAATCTTTGGGATTCGCGGTGCGAAACATCTGAACAATGACCGACATCCTCAACATTGGAGACGAGCCAATCTTCGACGATCGCATCGTCAAGATCGAGACTCACACGTACAACCCGTTCGCTAACACAACATTCGGACACAGTGATGAGATAAGAATACCCATACAACAACAGGATCTGTATACGTTGCCGTATGAAAGTTTCCTATACATCGAGGGAGAACTAAAGATAAATAAACCAGCCGAAGGATCTGCTGTGATACTGGGAAATAATTGTGTCGCATTCATGTTCGATGAGATTCGATACGAACTCGATGGCGTGGAGATTGATCGCAATAGAAACGTGGAAATAACAAGTTTGCTCAAAAACTATGTAACGATATCATCCGATAGAAGCGTGATTATGAGAAACGCCGGCTGGACTGATCCGACTACTGCGAATGGAAACTTCAATTTTTGCGTACCGCTCTACATGTTATTGGGATTTTGCGAGGATTACAGACGAGTGGTGATGAACGCTCGTCATGAGTTAATCTTAATACGATCGCGCAACGACAACAATTGTCTGATTGGAGATTCGACGCTGGAGCCTGTGATCAACATATTCAAGATACAATGGCGAATGCCGCATGTGTTGTTGAGCGAGATTAAGAAGCTGTCGATGCTGCGCGCTCTGGAAAGCGGACATTACCTCAGCATGGGTTTTCGCTCGTGGGATCTGTATGAGTATCCGCTATTGCAGCGTACAACCAAGCATTCATGGGCCATTAAGACAGCGACTCAGCTGGAGAAGCCACGATATGTTATCTTCGCTCTGCAGACAGGTCGGAAAAACATCATATCTGAGGATATGAGTCGATTCGACGATTGCAAGATGACCAATGTGAAACTCTATCTGAACTCGGAATGTTATCCGTACGACGATATGAATCTGGATTTCGATAAAAACAGATGGTCGATTCTGTACGATACGTATGCGCGTTTCTGCAAGAACTATTATGGATACGAGTATCTCGAGCCGAGTCTCACCGTCTCAATGTTTCTACGTAACGGTCCGTTCGTGATCATCGATTGTTCTCGACAAAACGAATCGGTCAAGAGCGCAACCGTGGATGTGAGATTGGAATTCGAGTGTAAGGAGAATGTGCCGATGAATACCACTGCGTACTGTCTCATCATACATGATCGCGTGATCCAGTACAACCCGTTGACCAACGTTGTGCGCAAAATCACCTAAACACACCAACAATTTAGAGAGAGAGGGGGAAGCATAGCAAAATATAAATCAAAGTGTTATGAGATAGTTGCCATTCTTCTTTTTAACTGATACATCGAAGAGAGAGATCTCGTCATGTCCGTACCAACGTTTGTGGATCTACAGGGGTTTATCCTCAATAAACAATTCATTGTAAAGGAAGCGGCAATCCTGAGAAGAGGATTTATTTTGTCACATTATTTTTTCGCATGTCCTGTACCATGGAGTGTACTCATAAAATCGGAGAGACACCAAGCCTCATGGTTGACTCGAAATCATCATGGATTGCAATGGGAAGATGGAAACGTTCCATACAGCATGGCTCAGCGTTTGATTACAACAGCTATCATTGGTGGACCACATGAAGAAGAAGAAGAATCCATTCTCGTATATGTAAAAGGACTTGAGAAGCGAGAATGGTTAGCCGATATATTGGATGATGCGGGAAACGGTTTCATTATTGAGACCTTGGATGCTGATTACGACGATATCGAGTCTCTAAATAATCTAGATGTTAAAAACACTATGCGATGTGGAAAACATGTTAAGAATTGCGCATTACAAAATGTATTCAAAATATTTAACTGGTGGTCGCAACGCCAGAAAGAATTGCAAGATTTGGAAAAATAAAATATTTAAACATTAATGTGTTTTATCTCTTATTCCCCTTCCCCAATCCTTTCCTCACAAATCGTTTCTAAGAATTCTTTTTATCCGAGTGCCGTTTCCCCTTCTCCTAAATTTCCAAATCACTTGTAATTAAATCTATCCTTGGAATGATGACAATCTGTCCTCGAGCAAGACCAGTTAGAACCTCCGCATAAATTAGATTATTTTTCAAATTAGTTACTATAAATCTTGTTCCATTACAAAGTCCTTTCTTAGTATTTAAATTTCTTAATAGGATTATTATAGCACTGACTTTTATTTTAAGTCGATGAACTGGCATTCCAGAAGGTGTCAGAGAGTTCAAAAACTCAGTTGGAAAATTTAATTGCTCCTGTGGATCATCACTTACAATAAAGTCAATTGAGAGATATTCCTTTTCCTCTCCTTCCATTTTACAAAGGATTGTGTCATTAATTTTAAAAGTATCCTCATTTTTAGGACAAAGTATCGCTCTATCTGGATTTTCTCTAATCCGTTCCATGGTGATTCTATCACCAAAAATTTCATTAATAAGAGATTCTTTTGTTATAAAATCTTTGGGGATTTCAATTATATCGAGATGTAGTCCATCTGTATTTGATAATTTACCATCTCCGAGTTGCATTAGCCAATTTGAAAATTCTTTTTCTTCCGCAGTTCTCATATTTTGTTTTAATTTAACTTGAGTTACGTTCCTCCATATAGGATTGTATTTTACAATCGATTCAATTATAGCTGCTTTTTGTGCATGAGGCACTACTGGGAGATTTTGTCTGAAATCTCCTGCAAATAAAATTACTTTTCCTCCAAATGGTCGAGGATTCTTCATCAAATCCTTTAAAAGTTTATCAACTGCTGTTAAAGCATGTCCAACAGTCATGCTCACTTCATCCCATATGATTAATTTGGCATTAATCATTTCTCGTGCACCTTGAGAATTTCCTCTAATATTTGATTTAGCTCCATCATCAATTGGGATTGAAAGCTTAAACAGAGAGTGATAAGTTCTTCCTCCTTTCAGAAGTGTGGCTGCAATTCCAGTTGAAGCACATGGAAGAATTATTTCGTTTCTTCCTCGAGTAACACTTAAAAATGTGTTAAATAGGTATGTTTTACCACTTCCTGCAAACCCGTCAATAAAAAATAACCTCTGAGGTTCATTTTCATTTTCAATTGCTCGCATGACTATATCGTACACGTGCTTTTGCTCAGCACTCAGTGTCGATAATAAATAATCACCACGTATTCTTTCTTCATCCACATTATACTCTATTACGTAAATATTTACTGGAGTTGGATTTGGCAATTGGAAGTTCTCACAGCTACTTCCATTATTTATCAGAATTCCTTGTATATGGTTTAAAGCCATATTTTCAGGATTTACAACATTGTTATGTACAAAGTCCTCAATCATGAAATCTTTATATTTATTCCAAATAGTTGGTACATCTGTTGGAGTTCCAAAGATGCAAATGTAAGCAAATAATTCTCGAATTTGTGCAGGCATATTCGATTCTGTTGCTTCTTCCAGCGTTTTTCCCCAAAGATTATCAGTTTCTACCAAGTTTTTTGCAATTGCTGCATCTTTAAATGTATTATAAAGAACTCCATTTACAGTTCTCAAATCTTCAAAACATTTAACTCCAGTCACATGTAGTAGAAGAAGACGGAGATAAAATCTCTCAATATCTTTTATGCTTACTGTATAGAGTCTTGAAATTATTTTTTCACCACCTTTTTTGCGTGGCTTCCACTTAGTTTCTTTTTTATCATATACATAATGATAAGGAATATCTGTGTAAATAAAATTCACTGCATTTTCATCAGATTGATTTAATTTGAACCATGCAGTCAGCGTAGTTTCTCGAGTGAGCTCTCTCTGAGCAGCTTGCTCTTCATTTCCTTCTCGAAAATAAACCATTTGACGATTAGGCAAATGAACTGCCAATCTGATTACTGTATGAGACCTCATAAACAGATCGTATCCGTTCAGTCTCCACATTGCTTCTGGAGCACTAATATATCTTGCATCAAGGAATGATTTAATTTCATCTATTTTAATTAGCCTTGTGCCATCTCGTGCTTGCACTTCAATCGCAGCACAGTCAAATCCTTTGTGAATATATTTATATAAGTATTTTACGCTTTTCACCGATGAACATATTTCCAAATTGATATGTCGATCATATTTCATGATTAAATATGGTGAATATGGCACTACCCATCGATTATCAACTTCTTTGCCTCTAACGATGTATTTTTTACC
Organism: Prenolepis imparis; assembly: GCF_030444845.1. Classification (NCBI taxonomy): domain Eukaryota; kingdom Metazoa; phylum Arthropoda; class Insecta; order Hymenoptera; family Formicidae; genus Prenolepis; species Prenolepis imparis. The sequence goes on along the minus strand of NW_028141179.1, from coordinate 465,049 downwards.
AAAATTCCTTCGTTGATACATAAGATATCCATTCACATTAGCATTAGTTTCTTCACGAAACTCTTTTGGAAAACCTTTTGAACATTTTCCATCGTCTCCAGTGCAAGGATATCTGTGGGAGGAATCTCCACAAGGACCATGAATCATGTGCTTCAAAATTTTTACATTAAGTTCTGAATATCTTTCTTCATCAGGGATTTCAGCCCATACCATCATGTCAATAACTTCTTGAAGTCTAGGCTTATCTTCATCACTCAACATTGCAAGTAAATGCAAATGTGGAAGTCCTCTTTTTTGAAATTCAATCACACCTGCATAAGCAATTATATTTCCAAAAATTTTATTATGAATTAGATCATTTAAAATCTCTTTGACATCCAAGTTGAATGTTTTAGCGACCAAATCTGGTCGAAATTCTATTAAACATCCATCAAGATTATCCTTAATTTCTGGACATTGAGGATTGCAAGTCATTGTAAGAAAAATATCTGGTTTACCAAACTTTCTTACCAAAGACATAGCATCTTGGTACCTTTCTTGCATGTTTCTTGGACTGCCCATAAATGAAGATGGCAATATCACAGGTATACCAGCTGTAATTCCTTCATTTTGTGCTCGATTATCTAGGTAATCCATTAATCCCGAATAAAGTTCTGCTCTTAATTGAGGTTGATTTAATTTAATATAATTAAGCTTCTTATTTTTAATATTTGCTTCAGTTTTCATATAGGCATCAAGTATAAATTGACATCTCAATTTGCCTGCCTTTTTAAATTGACTAAATTCTAATCTTGATGCTAACAGGTGAGCATAATAATCCATTTGAGTTACTTTGAATCCTGGATATTTTGGATTATATGATTTAAGTTCTGAATGCCATCCATTGTTACCATATGGATATAACAAAGGATAACACATTGGGTCACACCTTTTGTCTAGAATTGATATTTGTTGAACATCGTTCGAATTTTTATTATAAATCCGAACGTCTCTTTCAAATGGAGGCTCACCATCTACATTCTTAAAGACCACAGCTATTTCATTTGCTTGTGGAGCATTGTATCTTCTTTGATCTTGTTTAGGATTTTTTCTAAAGGACAACATTAAATTTATGGTTTTATTTCCTATCGGATTAAGATCTTTTTCAACTTGACGCATCATCTTGAATGTTTTTGCAAATTCATTGCATTGAACCATAAAACTTGACAACTCTTTCATTATTTCTGAATCACACTCCTTATTAGCTTTGTTATTCATTCTATGATTTACAGCTTCTTCTGTATCTAAAAAGTAAAGCTGTGCAAATCGCGGAGCTTGCCCATCCGCTGGGCGCATTGCTGTTGAAGTTAAATGATGATATTGCCCATGAATCTTTAAGCAATAAGGAGCATTGTTCACAACATCTAATGGATTTCTATTTCCCGGCGCACCCATTGAAGCCATAGCTAAAGCTGTTATATGAACGAATATTATTCATAAAATTTTTTGATTTATAATCATTTCCATTATATAATTTTTTAAGAAAATCAGGACAATTTATTGGCTTTAATTGAAGCTTGCCTTTTTGACAACAATATGTAAATTTTCCATCTTTAGATTTTTCACATGCAAAGTTTAACGATTTGCAAAATTGGCATTCTACATTCATTTGGCCAAGTGTATAAACTGGCACATTTATTTCATGGTCCTTGGCAATTAGCGCAATGTAATGATTTAATTGTTTAGCTTTTTGTCTTCCTTGAGCATGTCTCTGGGCATCAGCTTCAAGTCGTTGTGACCTTACATCATCATTTTCGTCGGCCCTCTGCTGAGCATGTCTCTGGGCATCAGCTTCGAGTCGTTGAGACTTTGCGTCATCATTTTCGTGGGTCCTTTGCTGAGCATGTCTCTGAGCATCAGCTTCGAGTCGTTTAGACCTTGCGTTATCATTTTCATTGATCCTCTCCTGAGAATTTCTTTGAACATTAGCTTCAAGTCTTTGAGACCTTTCCTCAAAACTCTCAATTATTCGTATTTTTCGTAAGCGCTTACTTTCGCGACTCACTTTATACAAATTTCCGCCTTTTCTCTTTTGAGGCATACTTCCGATTTTCAATAAATTCGTAAAAAAATTCAGCAAATTTTTCGGTGATGGCTACTATATGTGATTTTTTTAACCCACCCTCGCAACCACCCACGCACCCACCTACGCACTCATACATTTGTTTACCGATTTTCAATAAATTGGTTCCAAAATTTCGCTAATTATTCGGGGATGGCTACTATATGTGATTTTTTTTGTTTTACACCTTCACCCACGCACCCACCCAAGCAATCACATATTTGTTAACCGATATTTTCGAAATTGGTAATAAAATTTTCGATATTTTTAAGGGATGACCATTATGGTTATTTTAAAGTTTTGCCCACCCACGCAACCACCCACATACAATGTTTTGGAGCACTCTAAACACATTGGCGTAAATGGCGTAAAAATCTGTGAAAAAATTATTTTCAGGAAAACATATCCTCCTCTATGAGAAAAAAAAAATTTTTTTTAAAAATTAAAATAAACCCCACAGCAGCCACCCCCGAAAAATTTGCAACATTTTGGTACCTGTTTCACAAAAATCGGTCCACAAATGTGGAAGGAGTTCGCGTACATACAGACAGACAGACAGACGGACGGCACTTATATATATAGATTTATAAAGCTAAAAAATTTATTCTTAATTTATAAAGCTAAAATATTTATTCTTAATTTATAAAGCTAAAAAATTTATTTAAAAAAATTTTTTAAAATTAAATCCATTTTTTAAGAAGACATATATTAAAATTAATTTATAATATAATTATAATATAAAATATATAATTAACTCTAATTTATATATATATACATATATATATAAACAATTTAATTCTTTATTTAAATTACAATCCTGAAAATTGAGAATTAATAAAAAATCTGTTAAGGTTCCTGATCTTCAATTATAATAATAAATTATATAATATCAAAAACGAGTTACTATATACATTTAAATTTATATATATATGTGTGTGTGTGTGTATGTGCATGCATGCGTACATCTGTATATATTAATACTGATTTCTGGTTATTCTATAATAATCAATTATTAATATCTTATTATATTATTTTATTATTATAGTAAAAGTAACAATTATATTTAATGTATAAAGTACTTATTACTTTTTCAAAATGTTCATGTGTAAACTTTTATAAATAAATTTTATATTTTAAATATTAGAAAACGTTTATTTACATATAAAATTTTATTTAATTATATAATTTATATAATTATATTATATATAAAATACATTATTATATTATTTTATTATTACATTTTTTCATATAAAATGAGCAATGGCGCGCGCGAAGCGCGCGCTTGTGTGTTCTAGTAATTAAAAAAAGAGAAATTGAAATTTCAGAAATGAGAAATTAATTGACTGTGATTGCACTATTATATTTGTACGTCATGCAGAGATAACGAAAACCACGATGAAAAGGAGAATTTCAATTCGTGAGAAATATATGTGTCACTCGATGTTATGAAAACCATCTTTAAATCCACAAATAATGAAATAAAAAAAAATGAGAAAATAAAACGTGAAAAAATCCTGAGGAACAGGATCTCCGCATTGAATTATTCAATTATTGATCTGCTAATTGTGCCTATCTACAATCTACCCCATTCGAATATTTACTACCCCTAAAAAATAAAAATGGTACCACCGTCCGTACGATACGGTTAAAAGAACGTACCTAACGAAGACATAGGTAGCAAATTAGACATAAAGGTGTTGTGATCCCCATGATGAATAATATTGTAAATATCCTTTTTGAGTACATCGTCCTTCATGTAATTTATGTACTGCGTTATGTTCGCCGAAACGTACTCTACGCGGCCCTCTGTATTTACAACAAGTATAAAGCCATCTAGCGCCTGTATGAAGAAGAAAATATGATTGGATTTAGTGACAATAATTTTTACAAATAAAAAAAATACAGAGTAACACCGTTAAAAATCTCTCGTTTTTTAACTCTTCACTAACGACTTTCTAACAATATTTAACGATAAAAGATGACTTATAGCTTGAATTATTTAATTTTATTTGTTGATTCAAACCGAAAATACAAACCTCAAGTAAGAAAGGGCCAAGTTGATCGTTGGACAGTATGCTAGGATTCGACGAGGACACTTCCCCCTGTTGTATAGCATGACTATTTGAGCTCTCTTGGTTCCTAAAGTGCCGAATCTGCAAAAAATAAATAAATAAATAAATAAAACACGAATGATTTAACGCTTTTTGTAATTCGTCACATTATTATATTATTATACTATACTAGAACACAAGCGCGCGCAATTCCTCGGTTTTATATGAAAAAGAATTATATTTTTATATAAAGGTTGTTTAAACTTGATTAATATTTTTTAGCAAAAATCAGCTGATTAAAGCGTTAATTTCCTAATTAAATTTTAAAATAAAAATGTTATAAAAATTAAAATAATAATGTTATAAATAACATGTTATAATATTTTAAACTCGAATAATATTTTGACAGATATCAGCTGATTAAAGCGTTAATTTGCTAATTAAATTTTAAAATATTAATATGTTATAAAAATTAAAATAATAATATATGTTTTAAATAATGTTATATTTCTTTAAAGTCGATTAAAATTTTTGACAATTATCAGCTGATTTCTGTCAAAAAATATTAATCGCGGACAAAGTATATATATTATAAGTATATATTATAACATATTATATTGTACATACATATATTACTGTAAACTGTAAATATACGGGCTATCGAGCATGTTTTTTTCGTACGAGTTCCTTGAAAACTCAAAGTCAATTTGCAATTTATTTCGCTTTTGAAATGTTTTACATATAAATATAAATTGTGCAATACAATAAATATGTTATCAATTAATAATAACATTATTCGGGAAAATGTGTAATTACGAGATAATATCTGTATTAAATTTGGATTCTATGAATTTTGCAAATATTGTAAAAATTCTAATGATTAATATAAATATATGGCATTGATATCAGTAGGAATACTATGCCGGTTCTAACCCAGGTCCTCTGAGGGGGGTGCGGGGCGCGGGGGGTTCTCCGTGGCGAGGGGTATGACGTCACGCGGGGCGGGGGTATCTCGGCGGCGCGGGGGCTGACGTCACGCGGGTGGAGGGGGATGTTTCGACAAAGGAGGGGGAGTTTTCTGAGTGCAATATTTATAGATGGTATCTTTACGACTTTTTTATGAGGGTTCTTAGACATTTTCCAAAATGGTATAGACCAAAAAGGTATAGAACAAGCCGATGATTAACAATTTTGTACCCTCGTTAATATAATTTTATTATGGAAGCGCCGATGTCCGGCTGCTCGTCAACGGAGCGTTCTAGAGTTCATTAAAACTATGTTTTTCATTTTATGGACATTTTATCATTACGAAAGGAATGAAGATTTTAGGGCTGACGCTGCGGCGAACATGTCTAAACGTGATTTAATAGGCCTCTACCTATTTGCGTTGACGTTCGGCAGCTTTGTATCCTCGCGGAAAATCTCCCATAAAAACGAGAGCGAAACATTTTTCTTAATATTTTTTAAGGAAGAATGCAACGTATCGGCGCCAACGTTCGGCAGTTTTGTACCCTAGCAGAAAATCGGTCGTAAACGAGAGCGAAACATTTTCCTAAATATCTTTTAAGGAAGAATTGCGATAATTTTGAGAGGGATGGGGGTTGAAGCTTATGGAGAGAGAGTCTGTCTCCACATCAAAAAGTCTCGAACAGTCGCCGAGCGAAGTGAGTGTAAAAAAATAGTGAAAAAATGACTGGAGGTTTTCTGCGCCGTACGCTCCCCGAAATAGTAAGTTGTACAATTTATTTAAAACTATTGTACAGAATATTGCAATATGTTTAGATATATATTAAATATTCATATTTTTCAGATGATCTATAACATTGTGCAAAATTTACGGCCGCAACACGTGGTGGAGCAAGGTTTAACTGAACGAGAGTGGGTGAGAATGCTGAGGTGGGAACATCGACAAATGTTTGCAGAAATGTGGTGCGAAACTGCAGAGGCGCGGGAAATGGATGCCAATAACAGTTGGCTATGGGAGAACATGTATGCTCTTCGGGAACTGTTTGGTCTAGAGCCATATCCACCAGAACCTGTGGTGGAAAATTGGAACTAGTAAGTATTTCTTTTAATTATAAATTATTAAAATAATTAATAAAAATTTTCTGTTATGCAGGAGTCCCCGCCCAGCCGTCGCCTCCGCTTCTCACAGCACCTAGCATTCGGCTGCCTCACCGCCTCGCATCCACAATCTTCAGCTTTACCATAGCCACCTCCATCACCGACAATTTTTATATATTATGATATTCATTTATATTTTCATCTTTATATTTTCATCTTTATATTCTTATCTTTATATTCATTTATATATATTTTTTAAAATTTTATATCCATTTTATATTCACATTTATATATTCACATTTATATATTCACATTTATATACATTTATATCCATTTATATTCTTTTAAACACACACACACACACACACACACACACACACACACACACACACACACACACACACACACACACACACACACACACACACACACACACACACACACACACACACACACACACACACACACACACACACACACACACACACACACACACACACACACACACACACACGCACACGCACGCACGCACACACACACACACAAATGTATAATACACATTTATTCATAATTAAAAATAATTAATATTAAATTAATATATTCATTTTAAAAATTCCTCTTCTTTTCCTTCACTGCGTCATCTCTCGCATGCGCCTCTCGCTATCTCTGTCTCTCGCGTTCACCTCGCGCTCTCTCTTTCTCTCCTAAGCGCTATCTCTAGCAGTCCCTAACCTCGCGTCATCTCTCTCTCTCTCTCTCTCCTCGCCGCAACATCTCTCTCCTTCACGTTCGCCTCACACCCTCTCTTTCTCTCGCGCTCTCTCTTTCTCTCCTAAGCGCTACCTCTCTCGCAGTCCCTAGCCTCTCAGTCCCTAGCCTCGCGATCCCTAGCCTCTCAGTCCCTAGTCTCGCGATTCCTAGCCTCTCAGTCTCTAGCGTCACGTTCCCCCTTCCCCGCATGACGTCATCCTCCACAAGGACCGTGCAACGAGCTACGTATGAGTGCAATATTTGTAGATGGTATCTTTACGACTTTTTTATGAGGGTTCTTAGACATTTTCCCCAAAAAGGTATAGAACAAGCGCCGATGATTAACAATTTTGTACCCTCGTTAATATAATTTTATTACGGAAGCGCCGATGTCCGGCTGCTCGTCAACGGAGCGTTCTAGAGTTCATTAAAACTATGTTTTTCATTTTATGGACATTTTATCATTAGGAAAGTAATGAAGATTTTAAGCCGACGCTGCGACGAACATGTCAAACATTATTTATAGGGGGTGCAAATGTAAAAGCGTTGACGTTTCGGCAGCTTTGTACCCTCGCGGAAAATCTCCCATAAAAACGAGAGCGAAACATTTTTCTTAATATTTTTTAAGGAAGAATGCAACGTATCGGCGCCAACGTTCGGCAGCTTGTGTCCTTACTCCTCTATCCATAAAACCGATATCTCGGGAAACTATCTTTTGAGATACGCCAAATGTTAGAAAAGAAGATAGAATTAGGTGAAATATATATATAAGGAGGATGAGAGCGCGTCAAACCATAGTACGATTTGAAAGCGCATAGATGCAGCGGTGAAAAAAGTTTAGTGGTTACTTTCTTGTATTAGAAGTGTTAGTGGTATAATAGTGAATAAAAGAAATAATGGAAAACATCGAGCAGAACGAACGCGACCTGTTGGAGCTGTTCCATCAAATCACCACCTTGGGCGAATATTTTGAATGGGCGCTGCGCTGCGAGGACTTTATCAAACTGCTCGAAGAACGCAGTCGTGTCAAGCGTCCGCGACTCTCCATTGGATATAGACAACTAGCGTTTCGGACCGCGCTTCGCGCGGTCCTCAAAGCTTTTATAATTCGGACCGCGCTTCGCATAAAGCCTTTATAAAACCTGATTTAACACAAAAGATTAATTGTTCTGTCTGTATTACCGCGAACTACTTCCATATTTTTGGACCGATTTTCACGAAATTTATATCAAATGTTGCAAATTTTTCGAAGATGACTACTTTTTTTTTCACTCCCTGATATTGTATTTTGCGTCTTGTTTTGCATAAACTTAAATATTTATAATTAAAATTTTGTTTGCTTATATTAATTTTTTTTGTTATTTTAATTTCCACAAAATTTAATATGTTTTAAATCTGAAACATTAGTTTAGTAAATATATATACATACAAATTTTTTTTTTATTATTTAATTATTATACCAATTTTTTTCCTTACTCAAATATTTTTTGATTACGTCTAATGTACCCACCGCTAACCCGCTATTATTAGCTCTCATACAATTTCATAATTCTTCAATTTACAAAATTTCTCTGTATATTACATTTTTTGTAAAACATTTTTCACTTCCTTCAATTAGATGTCCTTGATTGCTAAATTCATCTATCTTAATTTTTACACTTTCCCTTTTGGTTGCTCTAGAAAATGCCACATAAAGTTGACCATGAGCAAATACAGGATGTGGCAAATAAATCCCAATTTTTTCTAAACTCTGTCCTTGTGATTTATTTATTGTCATAGCAAATGATACTCGAATAGGAAACTGTCTTCGTTTAAATTTAAATGGCAATTCCAAATCACTTGTAATTAAATCTATCCTTGGAATGATGACAATCTGTCCTCGAGCAAGACCAGTTAGAACCTCCGCATAAATTAGATTATTTTTCAAATTAGTTACTATAAATCTTGTTCCATTACAAAGTCCTTTCTTAGTATTTAAATTTCTTAATAGGATTATTATAGCACTGACTTTTATTTTAAGTCGATGAACTGGCATTCCAGAAGGTGTCAGAGAGTTCAAAAACTCAGTTGGAAAATTTAATTGCTCCTGTGGATCATCACTTACAATAAAGTCAATTGAGAGATATTCCTTTTCCTCTCCTTCCATTTTACAAAGGATTGTGTCATTAATTTTAAAAGTATCCTCATTTTTAGGACAAAGTATCGCTCTATCTGGATTTTCTCTAATCCGTTCCATGGTGATTCTATCACCAAAAATTTCATTAATAAAAGATTCTTTTGTTATAAAATCTTTGGGGATTTCAATTATATCGAGATGTAGTCCATCTGTATTTGATAATTTACCATCTCCGAGTTGCATTAGCCAATTTGAAAATTCTTTTTCTTCCGCAGTTCTCATATTTTGTTTTAATTTAACTTGAGTTACGTTCCTCCATATAGGATTGTATTTTACAATCGATTCAATTATAGCTGCTTTTTGTGCATGAGGCACTACTAGGAGATTTTGTCTGAAATCTCCTGCAAATAAAATTACTTTTCCTCCAAATGGTCGAGGATTCTTCATCAAATCCTTTAAAAGTTTATCAACTGCTGTTAAAGCATGTCCAACAGTCATGCTCACTTCATCCCATATGATTAATTTGGCATTAATCATTTCTCGTGCACCTTGAGAATTTCCTCTAATATTTGATTTAGCTCCATCATCAATTGGGATTGAAAGCTTAAACAGAGAGTGATAAGTTCTTCCTCCTTTCAGAAGTGTGGCTGCAATTCCAGTTGAAGCACATGGAAGAATTATTTCGTTTCTTCCTCGAATAACACTTAAAAATGTGTTAAATAGGTATGTTTTACCACTTCCTGCAAACCCGTCAATAAAAAATAACCTCTGAGGTTCATTTTCATTTTCAATTGTTCGCATGACTATATCGTACACGTGCTTTTGCTCAGCACTCAGTGTCGATAATAAATAATCACCACGTATTCTTTCTTCATCCACATTATACTCTATTACGTAAATATTTACTGGAGTTGGATTTGGCAATTGGAAGTTCTCACAGCTACTTCCATTATTTATCAGAATTCCTTGTATATGGTTTAAAGCCATATTTTCAGGATTTACAACATTGTTATGTACAAAGTCCTCAATCATGAAATCTTTATATTTATTCCAAATAGTTGGTACATCTGTTGGAGTTCCAAAGATGCAAATGTAAGCAAATAATTCTCGAATTTGTGCAGGCATATTCGATTCTGTTGCTTCTTCCAGCGTTTTTCCCCAAAGATTATCAGTTTCTACCAAGTTTTTTGCAATTGCTGCATCTTTAAATGTATTATAAAGAACTCCATTTACAGTTCTCAAATCTTCAAAACATTTAACTCCAGTCACATGTAGTAGAAGAAGACGGAGATAAAATCTCTCAATATCTTTTATGCTTACTGTATAGAGTCTTGAAATTATTTTTTCACCACCTTTTTTGCGTGGCTTCCACTTAGTTTCTTTTTTATCATATACATAATGATAAGGAATATCTGTGTAAATAAAATTCACTGCATTTTCATCAGATTGATTTAATTTGAACCATGCAGTCAGCGTAGTTTCTCGAGTGAGCTCTCTCTGAGCAGCTTGCTCTTCATTTCCTTCTCGAAAATAAACCATTTGACGATTAGGCAAATGAACTGCCAATCTGATTACTGTATGAGACCTCATAAACAGATCGTATCCGTTCAGTCTCCACATTGCTTCTGGAGCACTAATATATCTTGCATCAAGGAATGATTTAATTTCATCTATTTTAATTAGCTTTGTGCCATCTCGTGCTTGCACTTCAATCGCAGCACAGTCAAATCCTTTGTGAATATATTTATATAAGTATTTTACGCTTTTCACCGATGAACATATTTCCAAATTGATATGTCGATCATATTTCATGATTAAATATGGTGAATATGGCACTACCCATCGATTATCAACTTCTTTGCCTCTAACGATGTATTTTTTACCAAAATTCCTTCGTTGATACATAAGATATCCATTCACATTAGCATTAGTTTCTTCACGAAACTCTTTTGGAAAACCTTTTGAACATTTTCCATCGTCTCCAGTGCAAGGATATCTGTGGGAGGAATCTCCACAAGGACCATGAATCATGTGCTTCAAAATTTTTACATTAAGTTCTGAATATCTTTCTTCATCAGGGATTTCAGCCCATACCATCATGTCAATAACTTCTTGAAGTCTAGGCTTATCTTCATCACTCAACATTGCAAGTAAATGCAAATGTGGAAGTCCTCTTTTTTGAAATTCAATCACACCTGCATAAGCAATTATATTTCCAAAAATTTTATTATGAATTAGATCATTTAAAATCTCTTTGACATCCAAGTTGAATGTTTTAGCGACCAAATCTGGTCGAAATTCTATTAAACATCCATCAAGATTATCCTTAATTTCTGGACATTGAGGATTGCAAGTCATTGTAAGAAAAATATCTGGTTTACCAAACTTTCTTACCAAAGACATAGCATCTTGGTACCTTTCTTGCATGTTTCTTGGACTGCCCATAAATGAAGATGGTAATATCACAGATATACCAGCTGTAATTCCTTCATTTTGTGCTCGATTATCTAGGTAATCCATTAATCCCGAATAAAGTTCTGCTCTTAATTGAGGTTGATTTAATTTAATATAATTAAGCTTCTTATTTTTAATATTTGCTTCAGTTTTCATATAGGCATCAAGTATAAATTGACATCTCAATTTGCCTGCCTTTTTAAATTGCTATCTCGAATACTCTTGCTATCTCGATCTTGACGATGCGATCGTCGAAGATTGGCTCGTCTCCAATGTTGAGGATGTCGGTCATTGTTCAGATGTTTCGCACCGCGAATCCCAAAGATTGTAAAAACGCAACGTTTGATGCGTTCAGTTTCTTTTTCTTAGTGCAACCGAATGATTGGATATTAGTGAATGTCGACGTTGTTGTTCTTGTCGCTGGCTCCGTAAAGATTGTGTTATTTCTCGTGTCTTTCGATCCGTTCAACACGAGCATCTCATACACCACACACGTACGTTATCGCTGTCGTCGTCGTACGTGCAATCTAATGGTGATCTCTTCTCCTCGAAAATCGAGCAATCGTCTGTCCTGGTCGACAACGCGTAACGTTAAATCCGTAATGCTCCGCACGATGATCGGCAGGTAAATGATGTGAGCCGGTGTTTCCGATATCTTATATCCAGGTGGTACCCTCGGTGAAAATTCATGTATCGTATGAACGAGTTTGCCGTTGCTGTACGCGCCCGCGGTCACATTACATTCTACGCGGATAATGTTCACGTTAATAATATTAATCGGCATGTCCGACTTATACCATTTTCGCGGCTGCAGTATACGGTTCGAGAATCCTAGCAGCGATCCAATGTTGTTAGGCTTGCTAAAATTCATTCTGTAGGCGCATTTGATCTCGCTCCTCATCGTATTATAATTAGCGCGGAGCACTATCGGATATTCTCCATCTTCAAAGTCACCGTCCTCATTCGTCCGAATATGCATGGTGTCAGCGTGTTTTATCATCGTCACGAACAGCGTGTCGCGGACGTTTTCGTGAAATTGCATGTTTCAAAAACTCATGTATCGCTAGCAGCTCGTACGATCCCTCGGGAATCGTAATTTCCGCGTCATCTTTGCCAAAGTAAAATTTATTATTCGAGGAATTCACGTTCGATATCGTATGATAAGTCTCAAAATCCGCTAGACCTAGCTCGTATTCATCGTCGCTCAAATCTACGGTGGGAAAGTAGTTTACCGCGAGAACACTACTCTTCCCAGTCAGTGTGAATGTCATAGACATGTTGACAAAACTGTTAAACGAATACTGAGTTAAATAGCGTAATGTCAGTCTTTAAATTCATGTGCATCGACCGCTCGGAGAAACTGTAAACACAATTGTCCACAGATGCTTTGATTGTAAGTTTGAACAGGTGTGTAATTGTATTGTATCTTTGTCACATTTAAATATCGCACCAATTCATTCGGCGGTCGAAGATTGCCGAAACTGTCAAAATATATAGCGCGATCCCCCCTCTTTGTATACGCTACCCAATGAGTACTCGATCCTTTAGCGTTATCCAAATTTACGATGCCGCTCTCGTTTCGATATATACCACCGATTGGTAATGAATCACGCATGAAAACACCTCTAAAATACGGAATGTGCATACGTTTTGCCAGTTGTAGCAATTGTATGTTGGTAGTTACGCCCTGAGGCATTTTTAGCGTCTCTTTGACGTTTTTTTTTTTTTTTCCCCCTTTTTTCTCGTTGAAACTCCTCGTCCGTGTTTGTATGGAGCGAGATACAATCCGTGACCTTCCATGGCGCGATTGTGACGTAGCATCTCTTGCAACTGACGTTGTGCAGCTTTTCCGTCGTTCACCATCTTCGTTACACCAGCCGCTCCACCGACCAGAGATCCGAGCGCACCCAACATTGGTAGAATCGGTAATACACCCCCACGTTTCGCTACCGGAAGTATTCGTTTCTTCGCCATCTTTTTCTTCGTCTTCATCTTTGTCGTCTTCAGGCCCATACCGAACTTCGTCTTGGCTTTCATCGCTGCCCAGACAGCTGTGGCGGCGGCTCTCTCACCGAGAGTCGAATCTCTCGCAACGATGCGAGTTTGCGCTTCTTTGGCGAGTATCCTATCTGCCGCGTGTCTCTCGATGAGATCGTTGCTTCGAGAGTACGCTATATCGTGTTCACGGCACGCCGCGTCCAATGGGTTGATACCTCGATCGCCTCTGGCTAATCGCTTTTGTAGTCGCGTGCCCGGACCGCAAAACTGATAGCCGGGGATATGGAATTCGATCGGAAGTGCGTTTATCGCCTGATTTAATAGGCCTCTACCTATTTTCGTTGACATTCGCTGCAATCTTTTATCATCGGTGCTGGACCGTCAATGTGCGTTCGCTGCCACGGTCGATTGTAATGTTCGAAACAGCGGCGATAAGTTTGAACCTCCAAATCCGCCTTTATATGTTCCGGAAGCTTGTCCCACACGCAGTGAACGTAATTGCCGCACATTCGCAATAAAACTGTTTTCGACACAAATTGCTGTTCGGCGCTCAAATTACAAATATCGTAAGGGCTTGATAGCAAGACAAACATTTTTTCGTTACTGAGCAATTCGCAGTTCCGCGCAGCTATAAATAGGCAGACGTTCGATCCAGTCAGGAGTGTGAACATGAATTTCGTGCGACAACCTTTCGCGATACGCGTGACGAATTACGACGCCAGATTACGATCGATGGGGGACAACGCGGAGATGCGTAGACACGGTACGATACTGCCGACTACTATACGCGCGATCGTTTGCGGCCCCTCGAATTGCGGTAAAACTAACGTGTTGATTAGTTTGATAGAAAGCCCGCACGGCGTCCGCTTTGAAAACGTGTACGTGTACTCAAAGTCGCTGCAACAGCTAAAATATCGGTATCTGGAGAATTTGTTGACGTCGATCGATGAAATCGGCTATTTTGTACATTCTCCAATAACAGTGACGTCATTCCACCGAGCGAAGCATGTCCAAACTCGATTTTCGTTTTCGATGACGTGGCGTGTGACAAACAAAATACGATAAGAGAGTACTTTTCAATGGGACGCCACTCGAACGTCGACTGCTTCTATCTCTGTCAGACATACGCAAGAATACCGAAACATCTTATACGCGACAACGCAAACCTGCTAATCATGTTTAAACAGGACGGTACCAACTTGAAACATGTGTACAACGATAGTAGGGATACTATGAGAGTTCTAACTCAGGTCCTCTGAGGGGGGTGCGGGGCGCGGGGGGTTCTCCGTGGCGAGGGGTATGACGTCACGCGGGGCGGGGGTATCTCGTAGGTGCGGGGGCTGACGTCACGCGGGTGGAGGGGGATGTTTCGACAAAGGGGGGGAGTCTAAGCATGTTCGGCAACTGATTATCTTTGTGATTTATGGCTACCCGAAGCCATAAAACTGTTTTTCATTTTATGGACATTTTATCATTAGGAAAGGAATGAAGATTTTAGGGCCGACGCTGCGACGAACATGTCAAACGTTATTTATAGGGTGCAAATGTAAAAGCGTTGACGTTCGGCAGCTTTGTACCCTCGCGAAAAATCGGTCGTAAACGAGAGCGAAACATTTTCCTAAATATCTTTTAAGGAAGAATTGCGATAATTTTGAGAGGGATGGGGGTTGAAGCTTATGGAGAGAGAGTCTGTCTCCACATCAAAAAGTCTCGAACAATCGCCGAGCGAAGTGAGTGTAAAAAAATAGTGAAAAAAATGACTGGAGGTTTTCTGCGCCGTACGCTCCCCGAAATAGTAAGTTGTACAATTTATTTAAAACTATTGTACAGAATATTGCAATATGTTTAGATATATATTAAATATTCATATTTTTCAGATGATCTATAACATTGTGCAAAATTTACGGCCGCAACACGTGGTGGAGCAAGGTTTAACTGAACGAGAGTGGGTGAGAATGCTGAGGTGGGAACATCGACAAATGTTTGCAAAAATGTGGTGCGAAACTGCAGAGGCGCGGGAAATGGATGCCAATAACAGTTGGCTATGGGAGAACATGTATGCTCTTCGGGAACTGTTTGGCCTAGAGCCATATCCACCAGAACCTGTGGTGGAAAATTGGAACTAGTAAGTATTTCTTTTTAATTATAAATTATTAAAATAATTAATAAAAATTTTCTGTTATGCAGGAGTCCCCGCCCAGCCGTCGCCTCCGCTTCTCACAGCACCTAGCATTCGGCTGCCTCACCGCCTCGCATCCACAATCGTCGGCTTTACCATAGCCACCTCCATCACCGACAATTTTTATATATTATGATATTCATTTATATTTTCATCTTTATATTTTCATCTTTATATTCTTATCTTTATATTCATTTATATATATTTTTTAAAATTTTATATCCATTTTATATTCACATTTATATATTTACATTTATATACATTTATATCCATTTATATTCTTTTAAACACACACACACACACAAATGTATAATACACATTTATTCATAATTAAAAATAATTAATATTAAATTAATATATTCATTTTAAAAATTCCTCTTCTTTTCCTTCACTGCGTCATCTCTCGCATGCGCCTCTCGCTATCTCTGTCTCTCGCGTTCACCTCGCGCTCTCTCTTTCTCTCCTAAGCGCTATCTCTAGCAGTCCCTAACCTCGCGTCATCTCTCTCTCTCTCTCTCTCTCTCTCTCTCTCTCTCTCTCCTCGCCGCAACATCTCTCTCCTTCACGTTCGCCTCACACCCTCTCTTTCTCTCGCGTTCACCTCGCGCTCTCTCTTTCTCTCCTAAGCGCTACCTCTCTCGCAGTCCCTAGCCTCTCAGTCCCTAGTCTCGCGATCCCTAGCCTCTCAGTCTCTAGCGTCACGTTCCTCCTTCCCCGCATGACGTCATCCCTAACAAGGACCGTGCAACGAGCTACATATGAGAGCTGGGACTGGTTACGGGTGGGAGAAAGATGGAGAATGGAAATGCATGCAAAGAAATTACATCATAATTTAGACTTAAAAACTCTTTATTCTTCTTTTAAATATTTTTTTTCTTACATATTATGGACTAAAAACTAAAGCTGCCAGCTCGCAATCGATGAGCTGATGCTTGTTGAAGGCGTCGCTAGCGCGTATTACATTTGATACTTCTTTAGGATTCGTTACATTGGACGCGATATTTGAAAATTGCGTAAACTTGATATCGACTGTATTGGTAATTTTAACCAATCGGTCAAAAGTTACATCAATGCAAGGATCGAGATCGAACATACGGTGTAACGTCGATTCGATCATCATCATGCATACATTTGAAGATTCAAGACTTATTAACTTGGCGTCGTTAATCGTACGAACTCGCACTGTTAACGGTCCAACGCTTATAAAACTGTAGGCATCTTTAAAATCGTTTCGAAGCAGATTCTGAATATTGTGACGTTGCTCGTAGAGTCCTTTCCACGCTTCGAGAGATAGTATCAGTTCCTTTCCTCAATGATCTCCTATGGCGATTTCCACGTAACTCGGTGGATCCACTTTGATACCAATTTCGAGGAATTTAAATTCCGTAGCTGTCAATGCGTATCGTCTACCTAGTATACGAACCGCACGACGCTCCAACGAAATGCTATAAAAATAAAATTAGTTTGAAAAATAATACAATTTGTAAAAATATAAAGACAAAAATATAAAGATAGAAAGAAGTTAAACTTACTCGTCACATTTATTCTCAAACGATGGAGTGTCATCACGACTCGGGACGTAATTATTCACACGTCTGCCGGAGCCACTGCTTCTTTTAGCGTAGTACATATTTCCAGATTTTAAAAGTGAACCACCAGTATGAACAATTAACGCTACACTGATCGTATAAAATTAAGAATATACGTGACGCTTATTTTTAAAAGTAGTGGGGTAAATATGGTGAGAGATTCTAGAATACTATTGGCGCTATGAAATTTAGGAGAAGGGGAAACGGCGCTCGGATAAAAAGAATTCTTAGAAACGATTCGTGAGGAAAGGATTGGGGAAGGGGAATAAGAGATAAAACACATTAATGTTTAAATATTTTATTTTTCCAAATCTTGCAATTCTTTCTGGCGTTGCGACCACCAGTTAAATATTTTGAATACATTTTGTAATGCGCAATTCTTAACATGTTTTCCACATCGCATAGTGTTTTTAACATCTAGATTATTTAGAGACTCGATATCGTCGTAATCAGCATCCAAGGTCTCAATAATGAAACCGTTTCCCGCTTCATCCAATATATCGGCTAACCATTCTCGCTTCTCAAGTCCTTTTACATATACGAGAATGGATTCTTCTTCTTCTTCATGTGGTCCACCAACGATAGCTGTTGTAATCAAACGCTGAGCCATGCTGTATGGAACGTTTCCATCTTCCCATTGCAATCCATGATGATTTCGAGTCAACCATGAGGCTTGGTGTCTCTCCGATTTTATGAGCACACCCCATGGTACAGGACATGCGAAAAAATAATGTGACAAAATAAATCCTCTTCTCAGGATTGCCGCTTCCTTTACAATGAATTGTTTATTGAGGATAAACCCCTGTAGATCCACAAACGTTGGTACGGACATGACGAGATCTCTCTCTTCGATGTATCAGTTAAAAAGAAGAATGGCAACTATCTCATAACACTTTGATTTATATTCTGCTATGCTTCCCCCTCTCTCTAAATTGTTGGTGTGTTTAGGTGATTTTGCGCACAACGTTGGTCAACGGGTTGTACTGGATCACGCGATCATGTATGATGAGACAGTACGCAGTGGTATTCATCGGCACATTCTCCTTACACTCGAATTCCAATCTCACATCCACGGTTGCGCTCTTGATCGATTCGTTTTGTCGAGAACAATCGATGATCACGAACGGACCGTTACGTAGAAACATTGAGACGGTGAGACTCGGCTCGAGATACTCGTATCCATAATAGTTCTTGCAGAAACGCGCATACGTATCGTACAGAATCGACCATCTGTTTTTATCGAAATCCAGATTCATATCGTCGTACGGATAACATTCCGAGTTCAGATAGAGTTTCACATTGGTCATCTTGCAATCGTCGAATCGACTCATATCCTCAGACATGATGTTTTTCCGACCTGTCTGCAGAGCGAAGATAACATATCGTGGCTTCTCCAGCTGAGTCGCTGTCTTAATGGCCCATGAATGCTTGGTTGTACGCTGCAATAGCGGATACTCATACAGATCCCACGAGCGAAAACCCATGCTGAGGTAATGTCCGTTTTCCAGAGCGCGCAGCATCGACAGCTTCTTAATCTCGCTCAACAACACATGCGGCATTCGCCATTGTATCTTGAATATGTTGATCACAGGCTCCAGCGTCGAATCTCCAATCAGACAATTGTTGTCGTTGCGCGATCGCATTAAGATTAACTCATGACGAGCGTTCATCACCACTCGTCTGTAATCCTCGCAAAATCCCAATAACATGTAGAGCGGTACGCAAAAATTGAAGTTTCCATTCGCAGTAGTCGGATCAGTCCAGCCGGCGTTTCTCATAATCACGCTTCTATCGGATGATATCGTTACATAGTTTTTGAGCAAACTTGTTATTCCCACGTTTCTATTGCGATCAATCTCCACGCCATCGAGTTCGTATCGAATCTCATCGAACATGAATGCGACACAATTATTTCCCAGTATCACAGCAGATCCTTCGGCTGGTTTATTTATCTTTAGTTCTCCCTCGATGTATAGGAAACTTTCATACGGCAACGTATACAGATCCTGTTGTTGTATGGGTATTCTTATCTCATCACTGTGTCCGAATGTTGTGTTAGCGAACGGGTTGTACGTGTGAGTCTCGATCTTGACGATGCGATCGTCGAAGATTGGCTCGTCTCCAATGTTGAGGATGTCGGTCATTGTTCAGATGTTTCGCACCGCGAATCCCAAAGATTGTAAAAACGCAACGTTTGATGCGTTCAGTTTCGTTTTCTTACTGCAACCGGATGATTGGATATTAGTGAATGTCGACGTTGTTGTTGTCGCTGGCTCCGTAAAGATTGTGTTATCTCTCGTATCTTTCGATCCGTTCAACACGAGCATCTCATACGCCGCACACGTACGTTATCGCTGTCGTCGTCGTACGTGCAATCTAATGGTGATCTCTTCTCCTCGAAAATCGAGCAATCGTCTGTCCTGGTCGACAACGCGTAACGTTAAATCCGTAATGCTCCGCACGATGATCGGCAGGTAAATGATGTGCGCCGGTGTTTCCGATATCTTATATCCTGGTGGTACCCTCGGTGAAAATTCATGTATCGTATGAACGAGTTTGCCGTTGCTGTACGCGCCCGCGGTCACATTACATTCTGAGCGGATAATGTTCACGTTGATAATATTAATCGGCATGTCCGACTTATACCATTTTCGCGGCTGCAGTATACGGTTCGAGAATCCCAGCAGCGATCCAATGTTGTTAGGCTTGCTAAAATTCATTCTGTAGGCGCATTTGATCTCGCTCCTCATCGTATTATAATTAGCGCGGAGCACTATCGGATATTCTCCATCTTCAAAGTCACCGTCGTCATTCGTCCGAATATGCGTGGTGTCAGCGTGTTTTTTATCATCGTCATGAACAGCGTGTCGCGGACGTTTTCGTAAAATTGCATGTTTCAAAAACTCATGTATCGCTTGCAGCTCGTACGATCCCTCGGGAATCGTAATTTCCGCGTCATCTTTGCCAAAGTAAAATTTATTATTCGAGGAATTCACGTTCGATATCGTGTGATAAGTCTCAAAATCCGCTAGACCTAGCTCGTATTCATCGTCGCTCAAATCTACGGCGGGAAAGTAGTTTGCCGCGAGAACACTACTCTTCCCGGTCAGTGTGAATGTCATAGACATATCGGCAAAACTGTTTAACGAATACTGAGTTAAATAGCGCAATGTCAGTCTTTAAATTCACATGCATCGACCGCTCGGAGAAACTGTAAGCACAATTGTCCACAGATGCTTTGATTGTAAGTTTGAACAGGTGTGTAATTGTATTATATCTTTGTCACATTTAAATATCGCACCAATTCATTCGGCGGTCGAAGATTGCCGAAACTGTCAAAATATATAGCGCGATCCCCCCTCTTTGCATACGCTACCCAATGAGTACCCGATCCTTTAGCGTTATCCAAATTTACGATGCCGCTCTCGTTTCGATATCCAAATTTACGATGTCGCTCTCGATCGCCCTGTGGCATTTTTAGCGTCTCTTTGACGTTTTTTTTCCCCCCTTTTTTCTCGTTGAAACTCCTCGTCCGCGTTTGTATGGAGCGAGATACAATCCGTGACCTTCCACGGCGCGATTGTGACGTAGCATCTCTTGCAACTGACGTTGTGCGGCTTTTCCGTCGTTCACCATCTTTGCTACACCAGCCGCTCCACCGACCAGAGATCCGAGCGCGCCCAACATTGGTAGAATCGGCAATACACCCCCACGTTTCGCTACCGGAAGTATTCGCTTCTTCGCCATCTTTTTCTTCGTCTTCGTCTTTGTCGTCTTCAGGCCCATACCGAACTTCGTCTTGGCTTTCATCGCTGCCCAGACAGCTGTGGCGGCGGCTCTCTCACCGAGAGTCGAATCTCTCGCAATGATGCGAGTTTGCGCTTCCTTGGCGAGTATCCTATCTGCCGCGTGTCTCTCGATGAGATCGTTGCTTCGAGAGTACGCTATATCGTGTTCACGGCACGCTGCGTCCAATGGGTTGATACCTCGATCGCCTCTGGCTAATCGCTTTTGTAGTCGCGTGCCCGGACCGCAAAACTGATAGCCGGGGATATGGAATTCGATCGGAAGTGCGTTTATCGCGAGATTTAATAGGCCTCTACCTATTTTCGTTGACATTCGCTGCAATCCTTTATCATCGGCACTGGACCGTCGATGTGCGTCTGCTGCCACGGTCGATTGTAATGTTCGAAACAGCGGCGATAAGTTTGAACCTCCAAATCCGCCTTTATATGTTCCGGAAGCTTGTCCCACACGCAGTGGACGTAATTGCCACACATTCGCAATAAAACTGTTTTCGACACAAATTGTAGCTGTTCGGCGCTCAAATTACAAATATCGTAAGGACTTGATAGCAAGACAAACATTTTTTCGTTACTGAGCGATTCGTGGTTCCGCGCAGCTATAAATAGGCAAGCGTTCGATTCAATCGGGGAGTGGGAAAATGAGATTCGTGCGACAACCTTTCGCGATACGCGTGACGAATTACGACGCCAGATTACGATCGATGGGGGACAACGCGGAGATGCGTAGGCACGGTACGATACTGCCGACTACTATACGCGCGATCGTTTGCGGCCCCTCGAATCACGGTAAAACTAACGTGTTGATTAGTTTGATAGAAAGCCCGCACGGCGTCCGCTTTGAAAACGTGTACGTGTACTCAAAGTCACTGCAACAGCCAAAATATCAGTATCTGGAGAATTTGTTGACGTCGATCGATGAAATCGGCTATTTTACATTCTCCAATAACAGTGACGTCATTCCACCGAGCGAAGCATGTCCAAACTCGATTTTCGTTTTCGATGACGTGGCGTGTGACAAACAAAATACGATAAGAGAATACTTTTCAATGGGACGCCACTCGAACGTCGACTGCTTCTATCTCTGTCAGACATACGCAAGAATACCGAAACATCTTATACGCGACAACGCAAACCTGCTAATCTTGTTTAAACAGGACGGTACCAACTTGAAACATGTGTACAATGATCACGTGAATACTGACATGTCATACGAGGATTTCAGTGAATTATGTCGTACTTGTTGGCAGCAAAAGTATGGATTTCTAGTGATAGATAAGGATAGCTCGCTTACGAACGGCCGATACAGAAACGGATTTAACGTGTTCGCGATACCGCAAAACAATTAGTCGTTGCCGATGTTCTGTCGAGAGAGGTGAAACACGAGCGTTCGACACTCTACCGACATGGCTGAGAACGATAATATTCGCGAACGTGAAAAGATAGCGAAGGAGATTGCGAAAACGAGTGAAGCAATCCGCAAGAAACATCGCGCTTTGAAGACCGGTAAGATCGATGACGATATCGCGGTCAAGACCCATTTTAGACCTATTATTGAGCCGCTACAAAAGATTGTCGACAACTCGATCGCGGTGAAAAACGAGCCGGAAAGTACCGCAAAGATTAAAATCTTACCCATCAAGCGGTACAAGGAGGAGGAGGAGGAAGAGAAGGAAGAGGAGAAGGATGATGCGACACCGAAAAAGAGGAAACGGTCAAACCCGAATCGCTCATCGACACCGCGTACATCGAATGCTTTATTGGATGAACCGATGATAAGCTCTACACCGTTCGCGACAACGAGAATCGTACAACCTATGATACCCGAAACACTCGCAAACGAAAATGTTTTCGAAACCTCGGGCAGCACGCTCGAAACATCGTTTGTTCGAAACACATTACAAACGCTGGAAGGTCAAGAAATGTTGCGAAAGCACTTGGGACCACTGGGACAAGAGTACATGAGCACTCTCCTCGGTGGCGACAAAGAAAGGAAAATCAATCACGTGTACGGTGTCTATTTCGACAAGGATGAAATGCGTCTCGGTAACAAACGATTCGACATTGACAAATATGACTCTATAATTATAGATGAAGTGAGGTACATTGGTACACCAGGATTATACGAATTGATCTTCAAGAGAATTCCCGATGATGACATTTACACGGAGGATGATATGCGTAAATACAAGAGTATATTATTGGCGACGAACGCGCATAAACGCAATTATGACACACAAGGCCAATTACGAAGCAACAGGGGATACAAGTACAAACATATAATCGCACCATTGATATCGATTGAAAAGAAAAAATCTGGAAAGGGAGTATTCATGCCTCACGCGATGGCGCTAACCGACAATAAGATCGATTACATACACTGGGATGACCCCAACGAGCTAGTGGATCGGGTACGATTGCTGGACGCTTCGCGCCGAGCTGGCCACAACGCTCACGACAATGAGATCCTGTTGATCATCGAGGAACTTCGCGAAGCAGGCATTATTATAAATTGAATGGTGTCTCGACAAATCTAATCAGTCGATCAGCGTCACTCATCGGTGGAAAAAAAATGCCTATCAACAAATTTGGATTATTCGAACCAAGAAATGATGCAACCGGCACAAGCGGTTCTTGGGATAGATTGGTGAAAAGTTATGTGCATGAAAACGCTCTGTGTCGCGTCGTTACGGACTATGACGCAAGGTCGAGGAAGATTCGTCGTGTAGCGCAACCTGAGGCTGACACCGATGCCGTCAACAAACTGTATGTGGAATCCTGCGTTAAAAGATTGATGAATCAACAGAAAGAATCAGATGAGAAGCTGACTTCGTTCGAGAAGGATGTGCGGGCAATACAGATTGTGATAAACGAACTTCAACGCGCGGCTAACGCTAACTCAGAAACGGCTATCAACCTGAATGAGCAGCAGTGAACGGGTTAGGAGCGGCTATCGAACGGTTATCGAACATCTACGAAGGGTTATCGAACGGCTACGAACAATTATCGAACAGCTACGAAGGATTATCGAACTACTATCTAACTACAATGAGTGGTAGTGAACGGCCTAGCAACAGCTGCGAACGAGGCTATGAACGGCCTAGCAACAGCGAACGAGGCTACCAACAACTCAAGCAGGGCTGCGAACGAGGCTACGAACAAGTCTTTAAAGGCTACATGCAAGGCTACAAACAACTCAAGCAGGGCTGCGAACGGGTCAGTAACGGCTGCGAACGGGTCAGGAAAGGCTACGAACGGGTTAGAAACGACTGTGAACAAGGCAGCGAACGAATCAAGAACGATTTTCGAATGGGTCAAGAACGGAAGTAAACAACACAAGAACGGCTCAAGAACGGGTCAGGAACGGCTCAAGAACGGGTCAGGAACGGCTACGAACGGGTCAGGAACGGCTACGAACGGGTCAGGAACGGCTACGAACGGCTCAAGAACGGGTCAGGAACGGCTATTGAAGAACGACAAACGAAAATGAATCATAAAACGAGCGACAAACGGCGATCGAGAAAAACCGACGAAGCGATGAAACAACATAGTTTGGAGAAACGGCAGTTGGTGAACGAACTGCACGCGCCGGCAAGGAAAAATTTTCCCCGAAGACACGTCATAGTGCGGGGATACGATGACCTGTGGCAAGCTGACATCGTCGAGATGCGTCCGTACTCTCGTTTCAACAGAGGTTACCACTACATACTCACCGTCATCGATGTGTTGAGCAAGTACGCGTGGGCCATACCACTCAAGAGTAAAGCTGGAAGCGAGACGGCTGACGCTATCGCCGAGATAATTCGAGATAGCAAGAGATGCCCGAGAAACATGCAAACCGACATGGGGAAAGAATTTTATAACGCCGACGTGCAACGGCTTATACGGAAACATAACATCAATCACTATTCTACATATTCGGTATTGAAGGCATCGGTTGTGGAGCGATTCAATCGCACGCTGAAGAACGACATGTGGAAGATGTTTACGCTGAACGGAACTTACAAGTGGATCGACGCGTTGGCGGAACTCGTATCGGATTACAACGCGCGCAAGCATCGAACGATCGGCATGCGACCCGTCGACGTCACCCCCGCGATCGCTGATAAACTTTTAAAAACGGTATATAGTAACATAAAGATTGCCGCTCCGGCAAAGTTCAAAGTAGGTGACCCGGTACGCGTTAGCAAGTACAAGAAACTTTTTGAGAAGGGTTACACACCAAATTGGACAACCGAAGTGTTTAAAATTGTTAAAGTGCAGCGTACTAATCCCGTAACCTATCTACTCGAGGACTATCGCAAAACATCTGTCGCTGGAGCGTTTTACGAGCACGAGTTGCATAGCGCGAATTATCCGGACGTATATCTCGTAGAGAAAGTACTGCGCAGGAGGGGTGACGAGGTTTACGTAAAATGGCTGGGATTTGACAATTCGCACAACTCTTGGATACATAAGGACAATGCAATTTAATTCATACAAATTGTATTTATTAATTACTCAAAAATTAAAAAATATATAATGTGTACAACAAATAAAAGTATTTGAAATATTACAATATACATGAAATATGTGAAATACAAAATCTTTATTAATACATCCTTCCCGTTCCAATATATGAAATACATACACATATGTTACATAACATATCGCACATACATTATATTACATTATATTTTATAAGGGTATCTGATAATGTCCCCATGGTAATGTGTCGGTCGAATCAGGTATGATATACCGCTTATCGTCGTACGGACTTAGAGCAATTTTTGTCTCGCAGATGGTGTATACTTCATGCAATTTCGACCTAATACATGACTGACTACGTGTCATTTCAATCTCTTCATTCAGGCACCGCGTATAATCGTCGAATGTTATCGTTCTCGCGACAACGTTACTTTTGACACCTTTAACCTTTTTTGTATCTTTCTTACCATCTACTCGCAAAGCGTACATTTTTGCTCTAAGTCCTACAAATTCAGTCATTATCGTACCGTTATTTTCATCTTTCATTAGACCTGGCACCTTTTTATTCACAAGCGGTATACCGTACGCGTCAATTGGATAATCGCTCGTATCGAATCTAGCGGTATCGCGTTTCATATTTTCATACACGTCTTCGCATTTAATATGATATATTAAACTATCTGTATCGGTGTACATTACCCGACATCTGTCACGATAGAGCGGTGACATGTACTCGTAGTGAAATTCATACAGACACACTTTCGATATATCGAGTATACACATACCAACATAGATTGGTTTGTTAAATTTTACTTCTAGTTTACGTAATTCTACAGCAATTAAATTTTCCGAAAAGACGCTCCTGCTATGGAAATTTGGTTTAGCAATCATCGCCTCTGCTCCGTATCGTCCGTCCCACTTTGTCAATAATTTTACATCGACACGATTACGCACATTTTCCATCGTTTTGCCAAATACCGCATTATTCATCAATTTGTATAAATTTTTTTCGAAATCATTTTTTGCTTGCGTTCTAAATTGCGTATTAAGTTCAATGTAACCGCGAAGCCATGTGGATTGAGTGAATTGTAATATGCGATGTATTTTTGTAACTTGAAGGCCGTGATGCGTACATTGCTGCAGGTTACGGTAGTGTATCACGTAACGCTTTTTATCGTATAATGTCGCGAGCAGCTTATCTTCCCGCTTACCGGGTGGTTTATCGCGTGTCGGGCAAAACGGTAGGTCAGTGTGCGCGTCGTGAAGACATTGTGGATATTCTAAATCTACTTCGAGGATATAGCCTATAGGCGAATCGAGCGTGATAGATGATATATCAAAATTAGATATGTCATCGACCCATCGAAAATCGGCGTAAGGCAACGGTTGGCACATTGCCCATCCATACAAATTATTTACATCTAAATACATTAAATATGATGATGGTTTCGACGGATCATACGATTGCATGTACTTGTTATTAGCATGGGTGTATCTATTAGAACATTGATTTAAACCACCGCGTATTCCCCGTTCGATAAACATAACCATATCGATATCGGTAAGCAATTCGAATGTTATATTTGTGTGTTTTAACATGGCATCCCATGTATACCCGGGAAGAGTATAATAATACGCAGGGTCGAGTCCATAACTCGCGATGCAAGTGTCGCGAAAGTTTTCAAAAATATCTGCTAATAACATGACATCAATTTTTAAATATAGATCACTATATTCGCCTAGCGTTCTAAGGGAGAATCGGTTCCAGACGTTCTCGGCGTGCGCGTAATCGCTCTCGGATATTGTGCTACCGGTCAAAGAACTGTAAAATGATTCGCGCGGCGGTAAACATGTATCTTGCAATTTGTCGATACAATCTATATATTCGTATGGAAAGACACCCTTCCGTGTTAATAGATTGAAATTTTCTGTCGGTAAATTTTGAAATTCCGATTGTAAAATTTTTAGTTTCTCTTTATTTAAAAAAGATGCTAATTTATCAAGACTTGCAGCGAGAAATTTATATGAATCGATAAAACGTAATTTTATATGATTTTTCGAATTGCCTTGTGTCAATTTAACAGTCTTTGTAAATGAAATATATTTTTCCTTCGTTATCGGAAGTAATTCGATTTCCCCTTCGAACGCTGTAGCTATATCCTCGATAATGAAATGCGCGTCGTAACCGGATAGATTATGGAAAACTATTGGAATACAAAAAGTTTCTTTATAATTTAGATTGCAATTTGAGTGCGCGGGACCTCTGTATCGTCCAGTCAGATGGCAATGATCGCGTACGCGTGTATTGTCTTGTACGAATGGTTTTTCGCATATATGACAATGCGTTGCGCTGTGAAATTTTTTCCACTCGTCTAATGTTAAATTTACCATGGGAACATTTGTCGTTAAAACAGTCTTTATACGTAACGCTAAATTTTTAAGTTCTTCAGCGAACCATGAAACGCAATCAACGCTACGGCGAGAATTATACGCGGATAACGAGTTGTCGTACGAACAATGCATATAATAAGCGATGCTGAATACCTTGTGATGTTGATGTTGATAATTTGTCGCTTCTTCGGTCTTTGCCAAAACGCATTCCAAGTCGGCGTACACTACAAACGGAAGTCGCTCCTTTCTGTTGTAGTTGTCAAACGATAACCACTTGTCTTTATCGCTTGGTAACCGGATAGCGCAGTCGTTTATCTTTCCGCAGTCTACTGTATGTGACTGCAACTTGTTCTCCGATCCGAAATAGTGCAAGCATCTATGAATGAAAAAAAAAAAAAATTACAATTTTATTTACAATTATATTTTAATATATAATTCGCAATAAATATACACACCGATCGCAGATATATTTCTTGTGACCATTTTTGCTCAATTGTGTATTCACAAGGCGGGATAGATTCTTGATCCACGCGAAATGTCCAACGCTGTTACTGTCTTGCACATACAGCAAGTTGACATGCTTGTCTTTCTTTTGCTCCGAAAGACGTATCGGGACGATGTTATTATTCTCAATACTATATACATTGATGGAGATATTATTTGCTAGTTCAAACTTTTTAATTTGATTTATGGTCATTGGAAATTCAATGTCTTGGAGATTCAGCACTGTCGTGTAATGAGGATATGACGATGTTCTCTCATTATATTTTGCAACTGGATGCAGAGCGGCCACCACTGACCACGCGAAACATGCATTGTCCGTTGATCGCACGTTCACCACCGCTCTCTTTGTCACAATTTGTCGCGGCAAGTTTAGATAACACCCTGCGCGCATTGAATTATACTTGTTTATATTTATAGTCAAGTTAATTATTTGTGACAACGCCCAACCACTATCGCGAAACACGCGTTCTTGAAACTCTTCTAGCGATGCTAGCGTGGGCTCGATAACGCGGCGCTCGTACCACTCGTGTAAATCGGACGTGCGAAAGAGTTCATAGTTTTTTGTATTGACACTTTTGTTGGCGCGTTTATCACCGGACACAAACTCGCCATTAAACACGGTGTTCACTTTTACATTAATGTGTTTTTGCATCACTTTCTGCACGTGTTCGATCACAATGTCTTTGGCATCTTCGAGAAATTGACGAGGTTCGATGTAATTATTGTTTATTACCGCACCGGTTAAGATGCGGCTCTCGAACGCCGTATCAATCTCTCGCCAAACTAGTCTTTCCGCGTTATTGTCGCCACTGTATTCACCACCACTGGATATAAATTGTTTCTGCAATCGAATTTTTGCACCCTCGAGTCGCGCGATTCTAGCCACCAAAGACTGTCTATTTCCAATCGAGAGTCGCGGAGGCTTGTTACGGCTGTATCCTTCGAGCAAATTGATAAATTCCTCGCAGCGCAGCGCCCATGCAAAATATTCACCCAAGGTGGTGACTTGGCGGGACCGCTCCAACAGATCGCGTTCGTTCTGCTCGATGTTTTCCATTATTTCTTTTATTCACTATTATACCACTAACACTTTTAATACAAGAAAGTAGCCACTAAACTTTTTTCACCGCTACATCTATGCGCTTTCAAATCGTATTATGGTTTGACGCGCTCTCATCCTCCTTATATATTTCACCTAATTCTATCTTCTTTTCTAACATTTGGCGTATCTCAAAAGATAGTTTCCCGAGATATTGGTTTTATGGATATAGGAGTAAGGACACAAGCAGCCGAACGTTTGCGCCGATACGTTGCATTCTTCCTTTAAAAATATTAAGAAAAAATGTTTCGCTATCTGTTTACGACCGATTTTCTGCGAGGGTACAAAGCAGCCGAACGTTGGCGCCGATACGTTGCATTCTTCCTTAAAAATATTAAGAAAAAATGTTTCGCTCTCGTTTATGGAGGATTTTTCGCGAGGGTACAAAGCTGCCGAACGTCAACGCTTTTGCACCTAATCACGTTTCAACATGTTCGTCGCAGCGTTGGCTCTAAAATCTTCATTTCTTTCCTAATGATAAAATGTCCATAAAATGAAAAAACATAGTTTTATGGATTCTAGAACGCTCCGTTGACAAGTTCGAGCAGCCGGACATCGGCGCTTCCATAATAAAATTATACTAACGAGGGTACAAAATTGTCGATCGTCGGCGCTTGTTCTATACCTTTTTGGGAAAATGTCTAGGATCCCTCATAAAAAAAAAAAAAGTCGTAAAGATATCCATCTACAAATATTGCACTCAGAAAACTCTCCTCCCTCCTTTGTCGAAACATCCCCTCCACCCGCGTGACGTCAGCCCCCGCGCCTACGAGTTCCCCCGCCCCGCGTGACGTCATACCCCTCGCCACGGAGAACCCCCCGCGCCCCGCATTCCCCTCGGAGCCCCATGGGTTAGAATTGGCTTAGTATACCTACTTAACATAATAGAACAAGAATTGTGCAGCGTTTGTCGTGCCCCGCTATGTATGATATTTAGCCGGAACATGTGCTCGGTGTGTACGCATTGTAAGTATCAGTTTCTTATTTTTTTTAAATATATTCTAAAATAAATTATAAATTATTAAAATAATTAATAAAAATTTTCTGTTATGCAGGAGTCCCCGCCCAGCCGTCGCCTCCGCTTCTCACAGCACCTAGCATTCGGCCGCCTCACCGCCTCGCATCCACAATCGTCGGCTTTACCATAGCCACCTCCACCACCGACAATTTTTATATATTATGATATTCATTTATATTTTCATATTTATATTTTCATCTTTATATTCTTATCTTTATATTCATTTATATATATTTTTAAAAATTTTATATCCATTTTATATTCACATTTATATATTCACATTTATATCCATTTATATTCTTTTAAACACACACACACACACACACACAAATGTATAATACACATTTATTCATAATTAAAAATAATTAATATTAAATTAATATATTCATTTTAAAAATTCCTCTTCTTTTCCTTCACTGCGTCATCTCTCCTAATGTCCTTAGGACTTCATGAAATAATAGACATAAGATTATAAATAATCGCACTAAATCGCAATTGTAATTAATTGCGATAATATAGTATGATTTTAAATTTATATAAATTTCTGATTGAAGGGAAATGTAGATAAATGGTGAGATTTATTCAATAATCAAGATTAGTAAGGGGATTTACGATTTTATATTATTCTTTGCATAAAAAAAAAAATCCGATTTAAGAACGAAATAAATACGCTTTTGTAAGTTATTATGTCAAATTTGTGAATTCCGTACAATAATTTTCAATGTAAGATCTTCAAAATTGTAGGAATATATGGAATATATGGAATAAAAGCATAAGAATTTCATATTCGATGATACTTTAAAATTTTCTTCGAAACGACTTTAAAGATGCCTACAGTTTTATAAGCGTTGGACTGCTAACAGTGCGAGTTCGTACGATTAACGACGCCAAGTTAATAAGTCTTGAATCTTCAAATGTATGCATGATGATGATCGAATCGACGTTACACCGTATGTTCAATCTCGATCCATGCATTGATGTAACTTTTGACCGATTGGTTAAAATTACCGATACAGTCGATATCAAGTTTACGCAAATTTCAAATATCGCGTTCAATGTAACGAATCCTAAAGAAGTATCAAATGTAATACGCGCTAGCGACGCCTTCAACAAGCATCAGCTCATCGATTGCGAGCTGGCAGCTTTAGTTTTTAGTCCATAATATGTAAGAAAAAAATATTTAAAAGAAGAATAAAGAGTTTTTAAGTCTAAATTATGATGTAATTTCTTGCATGCATTTCCATTCTCCATCTTTCTCCCACCCGTAAGCAGTCCCAGCTCTCATACGTAGCTCGTTGCATGGGCCTTGCGGTGGATGACGTCATGCGGGGAAGGGGGAACGCGACGCTAGGGACCATGAGAGAGGTAGCGCGAGAGAAGTTAGAGATAGCGCGAGGCGAACGTGAAGGAGAGAGATGTTGCGGCGAGGTACATGAAAAAGAGATAACGCGAGATTAGGGACTGCGGGAGAGGTAGCGCTTAGGAGAGAAAGAGAGAGCGCGAGGTGAACGCGAGAGAAAGAGAGGGTGTGAGGCGAACGTGAAGGAGAGAGATGTTGCGGCGAGGTATATGAAAGAAAGATAGCGCGAAGTTAGGGCCTGCGAGAGAGGTAGCGCTTAGGAGAGCGTGAGGCGCAGCGAGGAGAGAGAGAGAGAGATGACGCGAAGGAGAGCGCGAGGAGAGAGAGAGAGGCGCACGCGAGAGATGATGCAGCGAAGGAGAGCGCGAGGAGAAAGAGAGAGAGGCGACGCGAGAGACAGAGATAGCGAAGGAGAGCGTAAGGTGTTCGCAAGAGAGAATTTTTTTTCTATTAATAATAATTTTTATTCATAAAATGTGTGTGTGTATGTGTATGTGTGTGTGTGTGCGTGAGTGATTAAAAATATAAAAGCATGTAAAATTTAAAAATAGATATAATATAAAAGATTATAAAAGAATACAATAAAATGTAAATATAAATTAATATAAAAGAAAATTAAGAATATTTTTATCGGCTCTCAATATCAAAGATTTAAGTATGAAATTGAATGGATAAAAGAAAATATAAAATAAAAATGAAAATATATGAATAAAAATTAATATAAAATATAAAATTAAAAAAAAATGCTAGCGGCAACGGCAGCTGTGAGGTGATCGGGCGATGGAGGTGGTTACAGTGACTGCAGCGATGACTGGTGAAGTAGTAGAGTGGAGGCTGCGTCTTATACTGAAAATAGAAACAGTGAATTTTACTTTTGTTTTTTTCAAATTTTTTAATTTATTATAAATATAAAACGGATACTTACAATGATTACAAAGTGGACACATGTTCCGCGTGAATATCAGATGCAGCGGAGCGTGACAATCGCTGCACCACTCTTCTATAATCACTTCATAAGAAGTGGTACAATGCACACGTACGGCACAAATGTTTACAAATAGTTCCACATTTCGTACTACACAAGCAGTGCATAATTTAATATAATCTTCAGATATATAATATGAATATATAGCGCACACCCTCATTATAACATTTATGTTGCTGATTACAGGCACCCCCAATAATTGTTCAATTATATCCAAGTCCCCGCCGTGCTCGCTACTATAATCGGAGTCTGTTGATTCACTCACTATGTCATTTTCTTCTCTATCACTATCTTCTGCAATATCTATAATATCTACATCAACATCACTATCTTCCGCATCTATAATTTCTATGTCATTATCACTATCTTCAATCATAATAATATCTTCATCCATTTCTTTTACTCTGATTTGTGCTATACGAATGCTAAAGACTTTTTGACGCGGAGACAGACTCTCTCCATAAGTTTCAACCCCCATTCCTCTCAAAATTATCGCAATTCTTCCTTAAAAATATTAAGGAAGATGTTTCGCTCTCGTTTACGACCGATTTTCTGCGAGGGTACAAAACTGCTGAACGTTGGCGCCGATACGTTGCATTCTTCCTTAAAAAATATTAAGAAAAAAGTTTCGCTCTCGTTTTTATGGGAGATTTTCCGCGAGGATACAAAGCTGCCGAACGCCAACGCTTTTACATTTGCACCCCTATAAATAACGTTTGACATGTTCGTCGCAGCGTCGGCCCTAAAATCTTCATTCCTTTCCTAATGATAAAATGTCCATAAAATGAAAAACATAGTTTTAATGAACTCTAGAACGCTCCGTTGACAAGTTCGAGCAGCCGGACATCGGCGCTTCCATAATAAAATTATATTAACGAGGGTACAAAATTGTCAATCATCGGCGCTTGTTCTATACCTTTTTGGGGAAAATGTCTAAGAACCCTCATAAAAAACAGGGTAGTTAAATTAATCGACCACACTAGCCAATGAATTTTTCTAAGTTTTTACTTTATCGACCATATGGTTGTGGTCTTTATAAAGTACAACTTGAAATTATTAATTACAAATTTTTCATAAGTGAGAAAAATATTGGTCCGAAAGTCGCTGAATCGGGAATCGAACCCGAGTCTTTCGCTTTCCGGGCGACTGCTCTTACCTCTAAGCTATTCAGACCCTTCGAAACAATACTTCTCTCTTTTTGCCTCATAAAAAAGTCGTAAAGATACCATCTACAAATATTGCACTCAGAAAACTCCCCCTCCTTTGTCGAAACATCCCCCTCCACCCGCGTGACGTCAGCCCCCGCGCCACCGAGATACCCCCGCCCCACGTGACGTCATACCCCTCGCCCCGGAGAACCCCCCGCGCCCCGCACCCCCCTCGGAACCCCATGGGTTAGAACCGGCATAGTATTACTACTTTTATCAATGGACTTAGAGGTGTAGATAGTGAATAATAAATATATTTTTAATGACATATTAATCTATAAAAATAATGATATGAAAAAATTGCAACAACTGATAAATAAAAACCTATAAAAACATTTTAATTAAAAATGGTTGTACAAAATAGTTGTTTTTATCTATAGTAAGCAAAGAGGACCGTCGTATTTTGAAATATGACGGGGGTGGTGGCGGGTTCTTTGCTTATTTATTTAAAGATATTTATCATATACAAAAATGAATGATATCCCTATAAAAACTTACCTTTAAAAAAACGTAAAAAAAGGCGCCTAGTATGGGCACGCCAGTAGTGAAAAATACCCATTGCAAACCCATGTAGAATCGTATGAAAAATTACTCATTGCAAACCCATGTAGAATTGTACCATTGCAAACCCATGTAGAATCGTATAAAAAATTACTCATTGCAAACCCATGTAGTATTGTACTATTGCAAACCCATGTAGAATCGTATGAAAAATTACTCATTGCAAATCCATGTAGAATTGTACCATTGTAAACCCATGTAGAATTGTATAAAAAATTACCTATTGCAAACCCATGTAGAATCGTACTATAAAAGTAATGATATCAAAAAAAATTGCGCGCCAAGTGAAAGTAGAAACTTGTACCAGTGGAAAATTTAAGTTGCAAACCCATGTAGAATAGTACCTATGTAGACTCTCTTCACGCTGAAAGTTGCAAACACATGTAGAATCGTAATAAGAAAAAAATAAGACAAAACACATAAAAAACAGAATTAAAAATTAATACAAACATTAAAAATAAAAAATTTATGCAAAAATTATTTAAATTAATACAAGTAAAAAAAATTAAAAATTTTAATTAAAAACTAGGCACTGATAAATTAAACAATATGCTAAAGTCAATTTTGAAATTTATCAGTGCCTAGTTTTTAATTAAAATTTTTAATTTTTTTTTATTTGTATTAATTTAAATAATTTTTGCATAAATTTTTAATTTTTAATGTTTGTATTAATTTTTAATTCTGTTTTTTTATGTGTTTTGTCTTATTTTTTTCTTATTACGATTCTACATGTGTTTGCAACTTTCAGCGTGAAGAGAGGTCTATAATTATTATACGATTCTACATGGATTTGCAATTTTTTCAGCGTGAAGAGAGGTCTATAATTATACGATTCTACATGGGTTTGCAACTTCCAGCGTGAAGAGAGGTCTTTATAATTATACTATTCTACATAGGTACTATTCTACATGGGTTTGCAATTTAAATTTTCCAATGGTACAAGTTTCTACTTTCACTTGGCGCGCAATTTTTTTTGATATCATTACTTTTATAGTACGATTCTACATGGGTTTGCAATAGGTAATTTTTTATACAATTCTACATGGGTTTACAATGGTACAATTCTACATGGATTTGCAACATGGAATGAGTAATTTTTCATACGATTCTACATGGGTTTGCAATGAGTAATTTTTCATACGATTCTACATGGGTTTGCAATGGTACAATACTACATGGGTTTGCAATGAGTAATTTTTCATACGATTCTACATGGGTTTGCAATGGGTAATTTTTCATACGATTCTACATGGGTTTGCAATGGGTATTTTTCACTACTGGCATGCCCATATTAGGCGCCTTTTTTTACGTAGAAAAAACCCGAGTTTCTAACTTCGCGGAAATTTTATTTTCATAGAATTTTAATTTAGAGTTTAATTATAAAAATATCAAGTCAAAAATTAAAAAGTTATGAAAAAGATGTTCAATTAATTTAATGTCTGTAAAAGCAGATGTTTTTAGTGTAAAGAATAACAGATAAATGGGGAATTGTTATATTAATTGTCAGCATTTTCTTAGAAATTAATTAAATTTTAATGTTTAATTGTCACAATTATTTAGCAACGAAATTAAAGGTTTGCAGAAGAGATTCAGAGTTCATCCATTCTTTGAAATATTTGAGATGCAAATAACAATCGCCGCGCATTTTTTTCAAAATAAGAGGCTAATCAATTTAAACATTTCTTTCAACTTAAAATTTAATTAAATATGTTATAAAAAAGTGATTTAATAATAAATTACAATGCAGCAAATATAACCTAACTAATTTTAATAATAAATTTGCCTATAAACACACACACGGAGATTTAATACTATAATACGGATATATTTCGCAAGGCGAAGAAGATCGAATGCCATCAGATAGTGTCGAAGTAGGAGTACTTGTTAAGAACAAGTTTTTTAATGTTACGCGAAATTCTCATTAAATTGGTGATACTGATGTGTAATGTCGCTTTCGAAAATACTGTCGCTCTTTCTTTCGTTTAGATCGATACGGGAATATGTGTCATTTATAAAACAGGGGACGAGACCTTTATATGAGAGAGATTCGCTCGCTCCAGAAATCTCTCAATAATCCTGAGTGCTTTCCCAAATATTTCATCGTCCTTCGCGCGAATTCTTCCACGTCGATCCGAAAACAACTCCGATCAATATTTGACATACGTCGATCAATTTTTCGACGAAAAATGCTGACAGCAAACGACATTCTCTCCGATCGTCTTCTATCCACCGTTATCTCTATTTCGATTATTAAAATAACTTCTCACCTTTTCGTTCTAACGAAGAAAAAAAAAATAAATAAATAAAACGCACGGGACACCCGAGTTACAAAGGCAGAAAAAAACCGTGAAAATAATATCGTTAATCTTAAATATTTTATTGTCTGCCTCAAGTAAGAAAGACTTTATAAAATGTCCCTTGCCGATCGTAAAATTGTCATTTTGTCTGAATACCGAGCAGTTATCTTCAATTTTATAACCCGAGAGAACGATAAAAATTTGTATAATTTCGCAAGTGAAACGTGAGTGTTTTTAGATAGCATTTTATATTATTTCGTCAGTGATTTAATCTTGAAATTTAAATCCCTCTCGATGCGTTCGAGATCGAGATAAAAATTTAGAATTTTCATCGCTTTTATCGAAAGCTCTTATATTTGCGATCGCTGTGAAAAAGTTTCAATTTCCACTTAAAGTAAATTGTCTAAAGAGAAAAATATATGATTTATAAAATTATAAATGATTGAGATTAATGATGGTTTAACGATTAATCGTATCACAAAGGTAAAAATTATACCTTCTTTTTTCTAAAGAAAGAACATTATAACGTTTATCTTGTTTTGGATTTGAGATATTTAAGTATAATAAAGAATGTGATTATATATCTACCTTCTCCTAATCGTCACTCAGATGGATATGACGTTTTATTACCAAGGAAGGAAAAACGATACTAAAACGATAAATATCGATGGCACGCTCCTACGATGCCTGTTATCAATCATCGAGATTCGCAAGGGAAGAGAGAGAATAAATCTGTTTTCTTACCTGCTCGACGGTTCTCTGAAGGATCTGACCTTTGTCAGTCTTGCCAGAGCTCATGTCCGTGACGGAAATCAGCTCGGCAAGCTCATCAATATATGAGTTCTCTTGGTTCCGTCGTCTTTTTTCATTAAGGCACTTGTTACTGCAAAAGAATCAAAATGCAAAATTAATACACAATTTATTCGCGATCTCAAAAAGATATAATGCAATAAATCCAGTCGTTAAAATACCGACGTTGGCAATTCTGATAATAAAATATCAATTTTCAAGCTTCTCTCTTACATTTAAATGCAATTCTCGTTCATTTAAATGTCTTCCTGCTTGTCAAATTTATTACCTATGACATAATTTTTATTGAATTTGTCATTTTACATTAAAAAGTTTACCAAACAATATTATGGTAATACATATATTTTGTGACAGTTTTAATGCAAAATGACAAATTCACTAATACGATCAAAATTATGCATCATAGGTAATAAATTTGAAAAGCATTTAAATGAAAGAGAATTACATTTATATAAAGATGTTTGAAAAAAGGAAGAAAAATTTGAGTGGAACAGCGAACAGCAAAACGCATTTGACACGTTAAAAAATAAATTAACTACCGCACCCATACTAAAATATCCGGAATTCGACCAGGAATTCCTCGTAACAACGGATGCCTCAGATTACGCCATCGGAGCCATACTGTCGCAAGGCCCGGTAGGACAAGACCGCCCGATTGCTTACGCAAGCAGAATTTTGTCGCGGGCGGAACATAACTATAATACTACTGAAAAGGAACTACTAGCCATAGTATGGGCAGTAAAACATTTCAGGCCTTATCTGTATGGTACGAAATTCAAAATTATCACCGATCACAAACCATTAGTATGGTTATTTAATGTAACGGTTCCTGGATCGCGATTAATGCGATTAAAACTTGAAGAATACGATTACGAGATTGTACACAAGGCAGGCAAAGCTAATAAAAACGCCGACGCACTCAGCCGACACGTAGGTGAAATTAATAAAATCGATGAAGAAGAAATTAATAAAATCGATAAAGAAGAAATTAATGACACAAAAACAGAGCGGAAATACACGGAAGAGGAGAAACGCCGCATACTATATGAGTATCACGACGCACCCCTAGGAGGACATCAAGGGACAGAACGCACTAACAGAATCCGGTTACTACACAACTGGAAAGGACTGACTAAGGACGTAGAAAACTATGTAGCAAAATGTGAACTCTGCCAAAAAAATAAACTTTCGCGAAAAAACAAAGCATCGCTGGTAATAACAGATAGCGCAAGCAAATCATTCGAAAAATGCGCTTTAGACATCGTAGGACCCCTAACGATCTCTGGTAATGGGAATAAATATGTACTTACCTTCCAAGATAATCTAACTAAATTTAGTAAAGCGATTCCGATAACTAACTAAGAAGCCGCAACAATTGCAAGGGAATTCGTAACAAAAAATCTTCGAACATGGTATCCCAGAAAAGGTCTTAACTGACCAGGGTACAAACTTCCTTAGCGAAATTCAATTCCTTAGCGAAGTTCAAGGACGTCTGTAAATTACTAAAAATTGAGAAAATTCAGACAACTGCATACCATCCAGAAAGCAACGGAGCCTTGAAACGATCACATCGTACCTTAGCAGAATACCTTCGCCACTACATTAATGCTGAACAAACAGACTGGGATGAATGGACATCGTACGCAATGTTTGCATATAACACCACACCGCATACAGCCACGGGGTTCACGCCGTTCGAACTGCTTTACGGGCATCAAGCAACCCTACCTACGGCATTATCGCAA
The DNA here is from genome assembly GCF_030444845.1 of Prenolepis imparis. Classification (NCBI taxonomy): domain Eukaryota; kingdom Metazoa; phylum Arthropoda; class Insecta; order Hymenoptera; family Formicidae; genus Prenolepis; species Prenolepis imparis. The sequence goes on along the minus strand of NW_028141179.1, from coordinate 425,499 downwards.
CCCCCGAAGCCGACATATACATACGATGACTACGCGCAAGAATTGAAAGAAAAATTACGCGCCGCCCAGCAAATCGCAAAGGAACACTTAAAAAACGAAAAGGTGAAAGGATAACTACGACAAAAAATCGAAGAATACCACGTTTAAGGTAGGAGAAAAAGTACTATTACACAACGAAACCGTCCGCAGGGGCCGATCCAAAAAACTCGATGCATTATGGACCGGACCGTACACAATCATCGACAAAATCTCCGATGTCAATTATAATATTAAAGTAGGATGAAAGATAATAAATACACATGCGAACCGTTTAAAAGCGTTCATAGAACATTAAGAAAGAAAAATTTCGGGATATCTATTTCCATTCCAGAGCGCTAATGACATGGAAGGTGCAGCCTACTACCGCAAGAAAAGACCTAGAGGAGGAATACGAGGTAGAACAATTTAATCGAGAGCCAGGGATATACTTCGAAAAAATCAGTTATCTACATCAAGTAGAATCTACCTGGAAGTTAATAATTAATATAGACCTAGGAACCTTAAATAAAAGATTCCACGATTTACAAAATTATGTTGATCACGGACACCTCCTACACAAGATACAAAATAAAGAAAGCTGCCAAATCCAAAAAACGATTATCGAAACGGAGAATGATAAATTAACACACCTCTTAAAACGAGTAAACACCATATACAGGACACCGACAAACAAACGAAGAGGACTACTCGACGGGATCGGGACACTAGCAAAAACACTCTTCGGAACCATGGATGCCAATGACGACAAAGTCATCAAGGAACAACTACTCCTCTTACAAAATCAAGAGCAACACTGCATCACACGATGAAAAATCAAGTAAAAATTTTAAACATAACAATTGCCCATATCGATAATCTGGAAAAAACAACACAATACAACGAACAACTACTATTTTACCACCAAAATCCAAAAACAGATGGCAAATCAAGTACAACGAGAAGAAATACACGAATACTTCTCCATAGTTAATGCCATAATAACGGATTTGATGAGAGACGCGGAAGACGTCATCGAACACTTAATGGCAGTAAAAACAGGAAGGATACATCCGAGGTTAATTCCGTTAGATCAAATCATAGAAAGTCTCAAGGAAGCCACGTCACAAGTGCCCCAAGGACTATTCTTCCCCTTCGGAATCTCCGAAGACAATTGGCTCACGATTGAAAAATTCGTAACAGTTAGCGCATATTTTAATAACCCTTACGTACACATTATTTTGCGCTTCCCACTAATTTCGCATCCTAGATATAACATAGTGAAGGCTATCCCCCTACCGAGTTATAGCCATGGGAATTTATTTACCTTCGCAGAAATAAACCAACCGATAGTAGCCATTGATAACGAAAATCAAAACTATCTAACAATAACGCAAAGTAATTTAGAAAAATGTATTAACGTAGACAATCACTATACAGGGTGATTCGAAACAACCGTTTGTCCTTAAAATGTCGTATTCCTGAATGAATTCTGAGACGATTTTTCCTTTGCCAAAATTTTATCCGAAGCTTAGTTTTTAAGTTATAAAAGGAAATAGTTAGCGAATTACGGCACGGGTACGGTCGGTAGGTAGGAGCGGCGCAACTCATCCGACGCGGGCGATTACGCGAGGCGCTCGTTGCGATCAGCTATTATCTACACGCGATGTGCGTGTGTGTGTGTGTGTGTGTGTGTGTGTGTGTGTGTGTGTGTGTGTGTGCGTGTGTACATACACCCTCTTTCTCTCTATCTCTCTCTCTCTCTCTCTCTTACTTATTCTTACCTTATAGAGATGTCTTCTGATGAATAATTGTACGACTGGAATGGATCACAATGTTGACGTTGACACAGACGTTGACACACCGTGACACACCGAATAATAAACGATTCTTTTTTTATAAATTGTATTATCGACACTTTGATGAATACACTCACGCAATCAGAGAGAATTTTCTTCTAGAATTTACCCTGAGAATCATGATAATCATGGGACAATATGATATGGAAAGAATTTTTTGAAAATTTCTCTGATTAATATTTATCGCATTAAAAATAATAATATCTATCATAATAAAATATAAAATATGTTTGATTCATTTTACTAAACTGCATAGTAAAATTAAGGGTAAATTCTAGAAGAAAATTCTCTCTGATTGCGTGAGTGTATTCATCAAAGTGTATTCATCAAAGTGTCGATAATACAATTTATAAAAAAAGAATCGTTTATTATTCGGTGTGTCACGGTGTGTCAACGTCTGTGTCAACGTCAACGTTGTGATCCATTCCAGTCGTACAATTATTCATCAGAAGACATCTCTATAAGGTAAGAATAAGTAAGAGAGAGAGAGATAAAGAGAAAGAGGGTGTATGTACACACACACACATACACACACACATCGCGTGTAGATAACAGCTGATCGCAACGAGCGCTTCGCGTAATCGCCCGCGTCGGATGAGTTGCGCCGCTCCTGCCTACCGGCCGTACCCGTGCCGTAAATCGCTAAATTTTTCCTTTTATAATTTGAAAACTAAGCTTCGGATAAAATTTTGGCAAAGGAAAAATCGTCTCAGAATTCATTCAGGAATACGACATTTTAAGGACAAACGGTTGTTTCGAATCACCCTGTATATGCAAAAAAAATAGGCCCATCTATCACATAAACGACAATGCGATCTGCGAAATTCAAGCATACACACACACATCCCCAGGGCAAAAGTTATGCGACACACGATATATACATTCCAATCATACCATATGGATTGAGCTGACTAACCAGCACTCATGATTGTACTCCACACTTACCGAGCAGCCGATAACCATAAACTGCCACCATGAAGAATATAGGACATCCATCGCGGGGACAGAACGAATCACACTAGGCAACACTTGTAAATTAGTAACAGCCGACATGATTGTAAAAACTTCGGGAACCATAGACGGCACATATCTCCAAGCGTTTACCAGAATATAATATCTCAAGGTTAAAAATCGAAATACCAGCGAACCTGAATACAATACAGTTAAAGAAAATAATTCAGAACCCTACCGAACTAAAGGATTTAAGCTCGAGACTACAAGATCTAACAGAAGATCTAGACAACGTCCGCGTCAACCCGTTTTTAAAAAAACAAGTTATATATCCAATATCAGGTGGCACATTCTTATTATAGCCATTCTTATTATAAGCACAATAGCCATAATATTGTACCGAAGAAATAGAAGACAAAATCACGTGAAGAATAGGGAAAAGGAAAACTCGATCCGTTTTCTTTTTTCCGCGGGGGAAGGGTGTTGTAACCGTAAACACTATGACCCAACCACGACCTAAAAACCCACAAAAGAGAACGCAGAATCAGCATTTCAAAAGTTCAAAAGATATAGCGCGCGTCTCGAAATCAAAAACGCAACCGATTGCATACACGCGTTAAGACATCGCGACACATTCGAGATCGTAAAACGCAGACGATGCAAAACCGATTGCATACATGCGACACATTAACCGAAAAACAAAACCTACTTTCGGGTAATATAAGCGCGCCTGATTAACTCCTCGGGGCCGTATTCCGAACCGAGGGCGACAAGTAATTACAGCTAATCTATTGTGAGGACGCGCTGCGATTCGACATACCAAAGAATTGTACACGTGAGTTGGAATAAACTCTTCTCTTGTGACCAAAGTGTTCTTTTCACCACCCTCGACACTCGGAGTCCTAACTCCTAAGACGAACGGATCCCTCAAAGTATCCTACAAATCCCGTTGTACCCTGAGAGGCACAACAAATAAATACCCGTGAGGTCGCGAGGTAGCGTCGTAGTATGCTTCTTCCAGAAATTTCGGATCGGTCGGGATATACTTGACGCGCGAGATGACGAATTTGAGCACGATCGCGCGGATTTTTGAAAACTACTATATAATTAGCGTTGAGAAATATATCGCGTTGTCCGCGATCTTGATGAAAAAGATTTTGCGAGATGAGTATAACCCTAAGATTCTTATGATGGCTTCCTTTGGGAAATAGATCTACGATAGCGTCGCACGATGACGATTCCCTCATAAGATCGTCAATTATCACTAATTTTGGAGATAGCAGATCGTTTGAATAATCTTCCGGACGCGGTAATCCCTCGCGAAATTCGATTATATTTTTCTTTATTTTTAGCAAAGTATCACCGTATCCGTTATTATGCACATACATCGTTTGTTTCTTCTTCTTTATTTTTACTCGTGTCGCACTGCAGGCGCTGATACGCATCTTGCCATTCGGCGTAATAAAATAAAATTCTCTCGAATCGAACATCGGACATGCCGGATAAATGACGAAGAAAAGTTTTCACGAAAATTGTTTTTCCGCATCCCGTAGGTCCGCAGACGATCGACGTCCACGGATGTTTCCATCGTATGTCCATTTCGCGAAATGATTAATTTAGGTTCTATTCACGAGTTTATAAATGAAAAAGTTAACGTATGCGCCTTAGTAACTATTGTGTATGTGCGTGTGTGTGTGTGTGTGTGTGTGTGTGTGCGAGTGTGTGTGCGTGTTAAAAACGTAAGCGCGTGTCGCATACATTTTTAAAATATTGAAGAGGTGGTTTTGTCCGTGTCATAAGCTTATCCTCGCGTTTCGGGGGCCACATCCGCGGCGGCCGCAAGCTCGCGCTAGCGTTTTCTTACACGCGTACGAGCGAAGAGCACCGCGGCCCATTTAGCCTATACGTTGCCGCAGGAGCGACGCGAGTAAGCGTTTCCGCGGAGATGTGCTCGCGCCAGCGTTTTTCTCCGAGCACCGCTACTTATGAGCTTATGTACGCGGTGCTCTCCATGCCGCTCACTCGTGACGGAAATGATAAGCTCGTTTAACGTTCGAGGATCAAACTATAATTTACGTCGCAATGTTCTACGCTCGCAGTAGGCACAAGGAGGCAATATTATAAGGAGGATAAAAGAAAATGTTCTGATTGAAGATAGAAACAATTTCATTTATTAATAATAATTTTTGTTTTTTATAAAATTAAGATTCGCGTTTTAGCAAAATAATACGAACAATTTCATTAAATCGAAGCGAAACTAATTCTACAAATACAATGTCAAAGTAAACGTCTAAAAATGTTAAGTTATTTATTTGCGTTTGTACATTACGTGCAATTTCCTGATAATTGCCTTTGACAGTAAGTTTTATAATTTCGCGATCAATGTAAGACAAGGGAAGTTTTAATTCTATTTCGTTAATTAAATATCTTGCAGTTACATTTAACAGTTACATTAACAGTATCGACTATAGAAACTAACTGCGTCAAATGCGCATCCACGCATTTTCTAATATTTTCCAAGCCGAGGAAAGTAGTTTTCTGCATCACTATCGCAACGGCGTAAGTTTTTCGTTTCTTCAACGGCGGCTGCGATTCTTCTTCCACCTTATCATTCGCAACATGATCCTTGTTTTCCTTGTATGTCACCAGTACAGCCCTCGCTCCGTAAGCACTAGTGAAGTTGATCGAAATATTCTCGATAATAATGGGATCAGGTTTAATCTTTTGAGTCTCATTCAAGTATAGATTCATATGCTCCATATTGGCTTGAAACTTCTGCCACGTGTCGACGTCGAAGCAAATTCCATCGGTATAATTGCCTGATAATTTAACAATCGGTACGAAGTCACTGCCTCGTTCCTCGATTGCAAACTAATGTGTATCTTCTTAGTGTGCGAAGAATTAAGTCCATACATTGTAGATAACAATAAATAACGTTGCTCGTTTCTTCCGGCATTATCGATGTCGATGTTGTCGTTGTTATCCGTCTTGCGAATATTGCGATCGCGTTCAGATTTCGCAAAATTAGTTACTTCCTTACGTGTGGCCATTGTTTTCACTTGTAAAATCACACGAATAGTCACGACACGCAGCAAAATGGCGAAATCACGTGGAATTCTTTCTTCGTAGCACAAACTTATGTTTTCGTACGCTCGAATTCGAATGCATACGGAAGAGCGATTTGTCGACGTGCTTATATTGCCAATCTCCCTCTCTCGCAAAAATTTAAAAAAGCAAAGTGGGGAAGACAATTTATATGTGAAAAATCAGGATTTTTCATGTTCAGTCCTGTGTAAATAAAAAACTTCTAGAAACATTTAGAAATTTCTAGAGATGAGATTTGAGATCGTGTAACACGAGAGAAGAGGACAACAAAATTTGTGTATGTAAGTGAATAAACGGAAAATTAATTTTTTATGTAAAATCGAATTATGTTTAAACAAAAAGAAAACTCGTGAGAGATTATATTTGATTTGAAAATATTTTTTGCTCTAAAATATAATAATAAGGATTTGTAAGTTCGAAAACGCCGGATTAGGTCGAAGATGTTTGCGGACAAGAAAAAGCAAGATCGGCGATTTAGACCTCGTAACATTATATGATGGGATAAAAAAAGCAGGCTTATACTCTATACAACTATTTTTTGTATCTGAAGAAATAAGAGAAAATGATTTTATGATTTTCCCCGACCCGGCTAGAAAAATAGTTGTAAAACTCAAACACCATCTAGAATATTAGTCGGAAAGAAAATCGACGTTTGCCAATTAAATAACTAAAAATCTTTTCAGCCACGCCTAGTTGTTAAGAAAAGCACCATTCGATAGGTAAATAAAGTAGACTAAGAAATGTGCGTATGCTCTATGACCGCCTCCTTTTCGAAAAATAAAATAAGTGCTAGCGGGAGAATTAAAAATTTTTCCGAACCTCCCACTCTTTTAAAATATAAACGAAGAAAATGTTGAATTTTTCGACGCCTTCTTTCTTTGGCATGGATATAAAATATAAATTCTCCGAAACGTAATAGAAAATCCGCATTTTGAGTTTGACATCGTCCTAGCTACTCAGTCTCGTGGACTTACACGTTTCGACGTATCGCGTTAGTGTTGTGAGTGCAAACGTTAAGCAAATAAAAAATGGCAGCTCAGAAAAAGTTAATTTCTGAATGCATAACTTTGGCGAATTTGTCGCCGACGATAAATGCCGCGTCGTATTTATCACGGCTGACGGAAGAGCCGTGTAATAATTATAATATTTTTAGAAAATTCGCGGGCTTGATCTCCAATTCGTTACTTGGAGTATTATATAGATTGGGGCATTTCGGCGGCGATAGAGAATTATTAAACGCCACCACTGAAATAATATTAATGCGTGAGGCTTTTCAACACGAAGAAGAGGATGTGGGTGGATATGCAGCCTATCTACTGGCGGATTATCAAAGAAAACAATTAACAGGTAATTATTTTATTCCTTTCGATGAGAAAAAATATGAAACAGTAATTATATTATAAGCCTAAATTTTTAATCGTTATTAATTATTCGTAGCGAGGAACACTCCTGTAAAATTAGCGACAGTACACCCCACCCGAAGACGCAGAGCGGAAGAAGAGCCCGAGGCAGGACCTTCGCGTAAGTTTACAAACGTTAAACATATATAATAATTATTCGTAAAATTACAGTTACTGATAAAAAATTAAATATTTTCAGGAAGAGCACGAATACACCCGCCGGAAAACTTGCCGATTGCTGTTATCGATATATCTGGTAAGTTAACATTTTTTAAAAATAATAAAATATTTTTTTAAATATAAAAAATTAGTAATCTTAATATATAAATATATTATTTTAGATGACGAAGATGATATTATTAATAATAATAATAATGTCGACGACGACGACGACGACGTCGCTTCTATAACTGCTGTAAGCTCAGCGGATAGCGAGGTGTTCACACAAGGTAAGACGATATTTAGAAAATATAAGTTTACATAGCTCTGCAAAAATTTAAATACAAAGCAATATAAAACTTTTAAATTATATATTATATATTATTTTTATAACAAAATTTCAAATGTTAAAATAGTAGAAATGGAGCGGGAAGAGGAACCGGAGGAAGACGAGCAAGAAGACGAGGAGGAGGAGGAAGAGGAAAATTATGAAGAACAAATAGAGGAAGAAAATTACGAGGAGGACGAAGAAGATGAATATTTTTGGGACGTATACTTTTACGAGGATAGGTGTTATTCCAGCCGGCGGATACAGAAAAGCGAACATGTATTCGCGTAAAGCTCTGCAGTGGCTGGTATGGAAGAAGCGCGAGCTCGTCATCCTATAAACCATGCAGGGCGTGCGAATATCGTACGATTAACGGCACACTCGTCGATGGTTATTATGAAAAAACATCGGAAACGGGAGTAACGTCGCGTCACGTGCTGCAATTCCACGGCTGTTTTTGGCACGGATGTACATCGTGCTTTCCGATAAATCGCGATAAAACGCTTTCGTCGGCTATGGACCGTAAAGACACGATTGACTCGCGATACGAACGAACTCTCGCGATCTCGTGGCGACTGCGACAGCGGGGGTATTTGATGACAGAAAAGTGGGAGTGTACCTTCGATCGGGAAATGCGGGACAATCGCGAGATGCGCGAATTTCTCGAGAACCATTCGATGGTGGAAACAGCACCGCTCGATCCTCGCGATGCATTTTTCGGTGGACGGACGGGAAATATCGCGACTCTTTACAAAATCACGGATGCAGAGAAAATACGTTACGTGGATGTATGTTCTTTGTACCCGTATGTATTGAAGACGGGTGCTTTCCTTATCGGTCATCCCGATATTTATGTCGGCAATGAATGTTCCACTTTAATCGGAACAGTTCCGAATTATGATTTTGATACTGTCGAAGGCCTCCTACGTTGCACGGTACTTCCACCGCGCGATTTATTTAATCCAGTACTCCCGTATCGCGTGCACGGAAAATTGTTATTCGCCTTATGTCGCAGTTGCTGCGAAACATTTTCGCTGACGTCGTGTACGCACGAGCGTCCTAGCGAACGCGAATTTGATGGTACGTGGGTGACCTGCGAATTACGCAAGGCCATCGAAAAAGGTTATCTCGTGACAAAAGTAAATGAAATTTGGCAATATAAAATTAGCCAATATAATCGCGAAACACAGCAAGGTGGATTGTTCGCCGAATATATAAACTCATTTCTACAACTTAAACAGGAAGCAAGCGGGTGGCCGGGCGAATGCGAGGACGATGACGCTAAAGAGCGATACCTGCGGGAGTACGAGGAAACCGAGGGTATTGTTCTCGATAAACGTAACATCGCGCGAAATCCCGGTTTACGCTCGGTCGCGAAGCTTTGTTTGAATTCATTCTGGGGTAAAGTCGGCCAGCGATCCAATTTACCAAACACCGAAGTCGTTAAGACACATCAGCGTTTTATGTTGTTATTAACAAGTCCCGAGCACGAGATAACCGATATATTATCTGTAAACGATGAGGTAATATATGTTTCGTGGCGGTTGCGACAAGAGGCTATCGTACCCTCGCCGATAACTAACGTAGTGATAGCCGCATATACGACAGCGCAAGCACGTTTAAAATTATACGAATATTTAGAGCGTTTAGATCGTCGCGTGTTATATTACGATACCGATTCCTGTATTTATGCGAGCACCGGCGATCCGACTGAATATGAACCGCACACGGGTAATTTTCTAGGCGATATGACCGACGAACTCGAGAGCTACGGACGAGGTAGCTACATCGAAGAGTTCGTGTCCGGTGGCCCAAAATTTTACGCCTACATCGTGCGAAGGTCGACCCGAGGGTCGAGTATATGAAACCTGTAAAGTTAAGGGAATAACCCTCAATTACGAGAACTCACGGCGCGTTAATTTTAATAGCATTAAAAAATTATTATTAGCGCGAGAAAAGAATCTAGAAAAAGAACAAGAAGATAACGAAGAAGAAGATAAAACTACAATAAATTTACGTTTTAGCGCAATTCGACGCACTGCGTTTCATGAAATTGTAACGCGGGACGAGTCGAAAATATGCGCACCAGTATTGGTGAAACGTAGATTTATTAATAACCGTTACTCGATTCCGTACGGATATTTATCATCGAAATAATTCTTTTCTCGCGTATTTTCTTCAATATTTTATATAAGTATTTTATACATTTATTAGGAAAGCAATGTAAATTTTTGTAAAAAGTATGTGTATATAGTATTAGTAATAATTCTCTGCAATTGTAACAATAAATTTAAAAATAAAATGTCATATTCCTGTTATTTTAAATGTAATATGCTATAAAGGAAATATATTTTTATGTATCATGTTTATGTAATAATATCGATTTTATTTAAAAATTACCATAAAGTAAAATTTTGTACCTTAAATTGTTTTACATTTTTATTCTCTATTCCTTTACTTCGAAATAATTTTATTCTTTTTAGCAATAAAATCTTTACGTAGCGTCACTAGAATGCGAACTCGAATGCACGTGTTTTCTATTAATTAGGCCTCTTTTTATTACCCTAGGTGACGATAATTAGCCTAAATTGAAAGCGGAGGCTAGCCGCATGTACTTTTTGTATATCTTTTTGTTTTCTTTATTAGCGACGATGCCGACGCTACCCGTCAATGCGACGCCGAGTAACGGTCAGCCGAAATTAGTGCGTTTTTTATTTATCTTTTTTCAGCGCTATACACGATCACCGAGGACCAACCGCTCTATGACGGCTTTATTATACCGTGTTTTTTTATCGACATTTTCTCGGCTTTTTTCAGAAACGCTGTCTGCTCACCCCCTACCCTTCCAAAAAAAAAAATCAACCAATCAGAGTGCTGGGCCACTATAGTTAGAGCCTATCATAGACTGGGTGGGGTGCCATAATCCCCACGCCTGCTACGCTACACCACGATATTTTATCGCCATCTTGTCGGCTTTTTTCAAAAACCCTGCCTACTCTCCCACTCTCGTTCCAAAAACCAACCAATCACAGTGCTGGGCCACTATAGTTAGGCCTATCAGAGCCCTGGGCCTAATGACCCCTATTAGCGGATCGACCAATCACGGATCGACAAGCCCTGTCTAGCCACGCCCCTCTGGCGCCAGTGGCCGAGTGGTGGGGGTTTGTTTTGACTCACTATAGTGGCCCACATACTACTCACGGATTTCCAAACTTTAAAGCCACGCACACCCCATTTAATATTTTAGGCATCCTATCTTCTAAATAAAAACTTAAAAAAAAGAATTAATCCAGTTATAAGAACTTTGTAAGAAAGAAATAATGTAAAAAATATAAAGAATAAAGAAACTTAACGTTTTGTTCATTTTTATTATCTTTATACGAAAGCTTAATACTTTTATATCGTAATATTTTTTCGATGAATTGAATTAAATGATAAAAGTGTAAGACACTTTTAAAAACCACGCACCTCATTTGACATTTTAGACATCTCGATCTTCTAAATGAAAACTTAAAAAAAATTAGTCGAAAGTTAAAATTTAAAGTAAAATAATAAAAACATTTTTTGTAATAAAGAATAAATAATATAAAAATATGAAGAATAAAAAACTATAAATAATATAAAAATATAAAGAATAAAGAAATGTTTAATGTTGTTCATTCTTATTATCTTTATACAAGATAGCTTAATATTTTTTACATTTTTTTTTTCAATGAATTGAATTAAATGATAATAACTCGGGATCATCATTTTTTTTCACCGACACACTTGGATTTTGTGCCAAATATGCAATGTGAAAGACAGGTATTTATCATTTACTATACCAGCCAAATTGCGGATCTGAGCTCAGCGTACTTCAAGAAAGATAAAAGACAGGAGATTGTGGTACTTACATTTGCGACTGAGGCTTTGCATCTGATTTCTTTCTTTTCTTGGTAATGCCGCTGGTAATCGTACTCATTTTGACCCACACCGGGTCTTGCAATTCATATGGGCCAGGCCTGGAACAAAACAATCACGATTATATAAAAATATAGTAACATTTATTAAAGAAAGAATTTCTTAAAAATAGAGTATCGATATTATCGATTTGGAAATAAATTAAATTTTAAGAACGTTTCAATCACAATTATGTTACATGAAATTATTAAGACAATTATAAAAAACGGTTTGTATTTTTTAAAATATATAATATACAATTATGTGTATTATTTTTTCAGTTCTATTTGTTCAATTTAAATTTTAAATATATATAAAATTTTAAATGAAAAAATATTTTTTGAAAGCAACTTTGTCAGCTGGCAAAAATTTGTTAAGATGTATCGCTTTAGGTACACAAATAAGATAATGTCAAAAATACTCGATATGTCTTAAAACTATCGAGCGAGAAAAAAGCAAAATATGTTTCGAGGGTCACTCATGTTAAGCATTGTTATATATGTATACTATTATTATGCCTTTTGCCGAGGATACCTTTCGCGAAATTTTGTCCCGTTGTGAAGGCGACCTGCGTGATGTGTTCAAATAATCTGCTCTTGATCGACTAATTTGTTACACGTGGACGAAAACCGCACGTGCAATTCCTATTCTCCTCTCTCCCCTTCGTTATCTACGCTTTCTGATATACAGACATATACACATACCTACTGTATTTTTATACACTTATACATCGCCACTGATATTTCTTCTGCTTTTCACATTCTCCTTTACCTCGAAATCGACAGAAGTTTCTTCGAGACGAGAGTACATTGTGCTCGACAAAAGCAAAGTCGATGAAAAAAGCTTTGCGAAAAGCGAGCATTATTGAAAAGGAATCGACTCTAACACGTACACATTTCGTTATCGATAAGACATAAATTGACAGTGATGTTAAATTGTTGCGGCAATATCGAAAAAAATTCGATTCAGGTCCAGCATTCTGTGTTTCTCTCTCTCCATATATAAATTTAAATATTTCTTAAGCTCAAAGACGCTACGTAAAAAGCATACTTTAAATTCAATTTTCTGCTGCTACTTTCGCAATTAAACATATACTTTTGTACAGAATATATAAACGAGCAGAGAAAATACGATGTTATATAGGGCGATATATATTTAATTTTATAATAAATATAAGACAATAAATAATAACAAAAATAATTTAATAAGTTATCGAAAATAAAACAATTTTGAGAAAAAAAAATATTTTCCCTAAAATAAGCATGGCTTGTAATTTACTAAGGGAGGTCCTAGAGCTTAATATTTTTTTTCCTCTACTCGAGGAAGGCTTATTTGAGATAATAATAGATGCAAGACAATAAAAAAAATAATAATATAGTTTAATAAATTATCAAAGACTACAAGCAATTTTGAGAAATGTTTCTTTCTCTAAAACAAGCACGGCTTGTAATTTATTGAACGTTAAGCTCAAAAAGCTTTGTACGAAAATACGCAATTTTTAGACGCCCTTTAAGGGGGAATGGTTATAGGATGGCTATCCTGGTTTATAGGAGGCTGAAAAATACATAATTTTTATAATTTTTTTTCTCAGCTAAAATAAAACCAATTAATTCCAAATTTTAGGCACAGTTTATTATACATTTAAATTATGTAAAATAATTTTTTTATTAAAAAATATTGAAATTTTATTTAAAAAATAAAGCTATATTGATAGCGCCGCCCATTTTTCACTGTGTACAACCTAGCGATCGTAATTTTTGTCTGAAACAAAAAAACCAATTCATTTCTTTAATGTTATATTATTACCTTCTATTTAAACTAAAATTTAAATTAAAATTAAATCAATGTAGGATTGACAATGGCAATCTTATTTGCTCCACTAAATTAAAAAAATTAAAAGAAAAGCAAAAATTGAAAAACTTTTACAACTTTAAAGAAAGAAGTTACAATTTTCACGAAAAAATTGCGACTTTTCTTTACAAAAAAAATAATCTAATTTAACTTTTCTCAAAAATTGTTATATAACAGATATTCGAAAGAAAGAGAGAAAAGTTTAACGAATATTTAAATATTGAAATATAAAAAAAAATAGTATTATAAATTTATAACAAGTACTAAAACTAAAGATAAAACGAGCAAATTCTTTTTATAATAATATCGTATGTCTATGTAAACTCAAAAATATTGTGACAAGGAATGATAAATAATCTCTGAGTTTTGCGCGAATCAATCAGAATATATAGAAGACGCATAATTTTATATCCAAGCAGCATGCATTATAAATATTGTCGAATTGCATTATCGGCAAAAAAACATACGCGAAAAAAACATATCTTTGCAGTACGTTCAAGTATGAGTATTACATCCGAAAAATTGACGATAACTTAGGCGATTCTTACGTCACACTTCATAATCGGTTTCGGATTTCAGAAAGGAGAGGGAATCGCACATAAAATATTTGCGCGTGAAATACAATTTAAACCTCATTAGTCGGCAAACAACGACCGATTTGATTAAAAGTCACTTTGACGAGTTTGACAGTCGAGAAACGCTTATCCTTCAATTTACAGTTCGTCACATTAAACTTTGATGACAAGTACCTCGGTCGTTTTTGCCGCCGAAAAATATTCGGAAATTATCAATGCTTTGATATATTTATTATTTATTGACGAAGTATTTCCTGCAATTGTTAAATTGATCATTAGATCGAAGAACCCTTTGCAAAATTAGTTAGCAAATCAATTAAGATATATATAAATTAGAAATTAACGTATTAATGCTAATCAAAATATGGGATATTATTTAATGAATCATTCAAATATAAATAATTAGCACTTCCCATCATTAAACCATAAAAAAACTTATTAAATTTTTCAAATTTAATAAAAAGTTATCTAAAGTAAATTGCACGCTAAGATGAAAGATAAATTTCTTAAAATTCTTACAAGTATTATTAATTTGATAAAAATTTATTATTATATTGATATTAAATGCATTAAAATACTAATAACTTATATAATTATTTGTAATTTAATATTGTTTAAATACTGCGGTAGCGGGTGGGTACTCCTCTACGATCCCAGTAGCACTTACTCTCGTGCACTTTTGCCGACGTCACTACTTATCGCATAGGAAAGCACATTGCATCACCAACCTTTTTTTTATTCACGCAACCGTCACCTAGTTGTCGCGAGGCTTTCCTCTCTTTCTCTCGTTCTCGCATCTCTCTTCCCCTCCTGTCATGTCTAGAGCTGCTCCCTCTCTTCCTCTCACAATCCTTGTTTCCCTCTTTCTCTCTCTTGCTCTACCGATAGACCACTTCTTCTCTCTTTCCCCTTCTTCCTTTATGTTGGCCGCTAAACGAGCAGCGTGCACATGTATGTGAAGGTGATGTAGGCAGTGTGTATGTGTGTGTCATATATATACATTATACATCATACATATATACAGCGACTCGCAATCGGTACCGCGGTAGATGCGAAATTTTTTCCTCAACCTAGTTGGCGACGATTTTTCAAGTTTACGTCATTTCTCGATTTTTTTTTAACGCGCTCCTTTCCATTTTTTAAAATTCTCGAAATTATATTATTTATTACTTTCACTTATATATATGTATATCACACGCTCCGCATTTATTATCTTCACTTATACACACGCATTTTATCGAGACACGCGATTATATTTTCTACACATATAAGAGAGATAGATTAATATTTATTACTTTGCTTATATCTCGTATTTTTTGGAATCGCGAATTTTTTGGAACCTCATTTTTAACTTCATTAAATTCGTCTAATGTTAGTCGCCGTCGCGGCTCCGAAGGAATTCGCGCGGTGTTTATCACCAAAACCGAGAACGCGGACTGACGCGGATTCCGCTCGCGCGTGCCGGAGATGCCGGATAGACGCCTCGAAGAGTCCCGAATGCGTAGTCGCGCGCCGCGTCGCGTTGCATTTGAGTAGGTATACTATGCCGATTCTAACCCAGGTCTTCCGAGGGGAGTGCGGGGCGCGGGGGGTTCTCCGTGGCGAGGGGTATGACGTCACGCGGGTGGAGGGGATGTTTCGACAAAGGAGGGGGAGTTTTATTATATGAGTGTAATATTTGTAGATGGATATCTTTACGACTTTTTTTTTTATGAGGGATCCTAGATATTTTTCCAAAAAGGTACAGGACAAGCGCCGATGATTTTGTACCCTCATTAGTATAATTTTATTACGGAAGCGCCGATGTCCGGCTGCTCGAACTTGTCAACGGAGCGTTCTAGAATCCATAAAACTATGTTTTTTCATTTTATGGACATTTTATCATTAGGAAAGAAATGAAGATTTTAGGGCCGACGCTGCGACGAACATGTTGAAACGTGATTAGGTGCAAAAGCGTTGACGTTCGGCAGCTTTGTACCCTCGCGGAAAATCTCCCATAAAACGAGAGCGAAACATTTTTTCTTAATATTTTTTAAGGAAGAATGCAATGTATCGCGCCAACGTTCGGCTGCATGTGTCCTTACTCCTCTATCCATAAAACCAATATCTCGGGAAACTATCTTTTGAGATACGCCAAATGTTAGAAAAGGAGACAGAATTAGGTGAAATATATATAAGGAGGATGAGAGCGCGTCAAACCATAGTACGATTTGAAAGCGCATAGATGCAGCGGTGAAAAAAGTTTAGTGGCTACTTTCTTGTATTAGAAGTGTTAGTGGTATAATAGTGAATAAAACAAATAATGGTCCATCGCAATCAGCACCTTGGCGATCGAGCATAGTCCGCTGGCGGCTTCTGAGTGGCCCATATTTGATTTAACCGAGCCGATCTGTAGCGGTGTCTTCCTGTTCTTGCAAAACTGTTTATCAATGGGGCTGACTTCCTCCGGATCACCCGCTTGGGTACCGCTACCATGCGCCTCCACGTAACCTACGTCTTCGGGATTGATATCCACCTCGCTATACACCTTCTGCATCGAGTACTGAATGTCACCGCTTGGATACGTGAAACCCTCGGGTTTGTAGCCGTCTGTGTTTATCGCCGTATTCATCACCGTGGCGTACACTCTGCGCGCATCCTTTGATTTCTGCAGAAATATTGCGACCACTGCTTCGGCTCTTGCGAAACCATTAGCCGTAACGTCGAATGATTTACACTTGCCCTCATTGGACAGCATATTCAATCGATGAAACTGAAGACTATAAGCCTGATCGAGCACGAGATTCAATCCGCCGATGATCGCTGCGTCGCATTCGCCGGCGTGCATCGCCACGACGGCTTGATGCATAGCAGTCAAAGCCGAGGAACAGGCCGTATCCAACGAGAAACTGGGTCCGATTAAATCGAAAACGTAAGAGATTCTGTTGGCGAACACTGCTCTGCTACATCCGAGCAATCCATATCCTGCAAACAGATGATAAGTATTTCTTTTTGTTCACTTAAAAAAGGCTTGGCTAAAGCTTGGCTGAAGTTTGAAGCGTTCTTATAACCAAAATTAAAATATTATAATATGAGAATATAATATATTATGCAAAAATTCCTTATTCATAGGCAAATTATTATTAAAGATAACAATTTAACTGTCAGTTTTGTCATCGTGTTTACTTTAAATTAAATTAATGAAATTAAATTCATTAAATAATAATATTAATGCCATGTACATAATATATTGTATATTATTTTTAAATTTGTATGTGTATTTGTGATACAAAAGTAATATATTTTAATTAATCTTTATTTCAAAATCTTATATATATTTTTATTTAAATTTTAATCTTTGTATATTTTTTGTTTCATTGTAAAGAATTATCTCATTTCTTACATTAATAGGATTAAACGTTTAAAAACTGATTTAACTATTTAAAAATATTTTTTGCAATGTGATTTTACGACGGAAATTTTAACGATTTTGCGAAATGCACCTACCTATGTTCGGTTTTTTCTTCCAATAATTGTTCGCATCCGAAGTGGAAACACCGATGAACACGCCAGTACGCGATCCTTTCAGGGTTGAGGGATTTCTATTCTAGCCAGATAGAGCAAGATCGAATTATTCGAAGATCAAGATGCCTACTAAAATTGACAAGTTCGAGCAGCCGGACATCGGCGCTTCCGTAATAAAATTATACTAACGAGGGTAAAATTGTCAATCATCGGCGCTTGTTCTATACCTTTTTGGGGAAAATGTCTAAGAACCCTCATAAAAAAGTCGTAAGATACCATCTACAAATATTGCACTCAGAAAACTCCCCCTCTTTTGTCGAAACATCCCCCTCCACCCGCGTGACGTCATACCCCTCGCCCCGGAGAACCCCCCGCGCCCCGCACCCTCCTCAGAGGACCTGAGTTAGAACTCTCATAGTATTACTACTCCTTTCAAAATAAAGTAAAAGTGACCCTTCCGGTCATTGACTTATTTGGGCCTTAGCACGTTCGCCCGGCTCGAACCGATGCACCGTTTAGCGCCGTTCGAAAATAACAGTAGTTACGTCCTTCCTTCGACTCTTCCTTTTTATTGAGTCTGGACGTAACAACACTATTAGCTGTAACATCAATTTTGAAAACTCGCTGTATTTACACCTGTAGGGTACAAACGAAACGGAAAGCGGTACAAACGTCTGCAGGCAATTACAAAACAGCACCCGTATACAAGATTGAAAAAATTGAAGTAATTAACATATCATCCGCCTCGAATCAACGTAATGTTTCTCTCTTTCTTCTTTAGTTGATTCGTTTCTTCGTTCTGATTCGCCTTTCGAAACTATAGTTTCGAGGCGGGCGGTATGTTAAAGATAACAGAAAAAAGGCTTTGTATTAAATTTAATATTGTTAACTCTCTGTATCAATTTATATCGTCTTTCGTCCGGTTGTTATTATTTCCGTAATTCTTTCTGTTTCTATGCTTTCTCATATGACCTTTCGGTCGTCGCGTCATGTATTGTTTAATTCTTCCGAGCGAGCCTTCGACAACGAAAAGATCACAAATCTATCGAACCATCGTTTGTCATTTCCAGTATTCTGACTTATACCTATCGCGGATTATTATTGTTTTGGTCTCACAACGGTAGTCTAAATTTAAACCATACGATGTAGTGTATTGCGCAGACCACGGAATCCCCGGCTCGATTCTGAGAAGCTTCCAGAAACTCGACAATATATATAAACACGCGAAATGCCCGGCGATTTTGAGACTTGCTTATTTTGTCTGGCTGTTCACGAGAATCAGTTCAAGCATTTAATCGAGCGATATGATCCGTTACTTCAATCATTTTAAGAAATTTCCGATAACGAGTTGCGAGTCTAGCGATTCATCGCTCAGTGTATATCTTTTAACTGCGATCATTAAAGATCTCATCAAAGCTTCCAAATTATTTAGTAACAATTTTCACTTCGTCTTTCATTGACATTGATCCTTGTTCATTTCCGATCTCCTTCGTTCGATTCCCATCTCGCTTTCTCGCGCTCTTTCAGTTTACTGCTTCTTTCGCTCTTTCACTCTAGTTTTTCCTCTCTCTCACTCTCTCGCTGTCACACGCTCTCCATTCTTTCCCTCTTCCTTTCGCTCTCTCGGAGCAAGCCGGCATTCTCGATTTACACGCGACAAAATTTCGTTCGTGCGTAAACAAAACGGAAAACTTGTGTTGTTGTCTACGATATACGTTTGCAACGTTTTCATGAATTTACTTTACAGCATTTACCTCACATGAAGATAGGATTAGGATGAACGGCGGATCACGGAAACTTGATCCGCTGGCATCTACGACCTAGGTTTGCCTAGTTTTCATGATTTCAACGTACCGCATGCACGAACTATGAATCGTTTAGGAAGTTATTTTTATCCCTTCGACAGTTTGTTTGGATGGACGACGATAGCCTGCGGTATTCGTCTATCGCTTCGGTGTTATTTAAGCCGGTTGCTAGCAATTTTCTTCTTTCCTCTATTATCTTGAAGGTATTGGCCGAAATCCAGTCACGGTTTTTTGCTCGATCTTTTGGTTGTTGTTCAGTTAAAGATGTCTCGATGACGCCCTTGAGTCGGTTCCACAAATCATCTGGGTCGGTCAATTCCTCCAGGTCGGTCGATGCTATTTCGTGATTAAGTCTGCTAAGGAAAGCTCTTTGGTCAGTAACTGGCGGTAGTTTGGCCTTTACTGCGGCTCCTTTACACCTTTTCATTCTTACTCTAAGTTTGAAAGCCAGTAGCTTGTGGTCCGAGCCACAATCAGCCCCGCGAAGTGTCTTTGCTGAGAGTATGGCCGATCTCCATCGATTGTTGATCAAAATATAATCAATTTGGTTTTTGGTATGGTTATCTGGTGACGTCCAGGTGTATTGTTTTCTTATATGTTGTTTGAAGACTGTATTGGCAATTGTAAAGTTATTATCAATGCAGAACTGGATAAGCCTGTCACCTCTTTCGTTTCGAGTTCCTATACCGTATCTCCCAACTGCGTTGCGAATGTGGTTATCGTTATCGGTGCGTCCCACTTTGGCATTCCAGTCTCCCATGATTACTGTGATTTCTCGGTTAGAGGTTTTCTCGATGGTTGCTTGCAGAGAGCTGTAAAAGTTGTCTATGTCTTCTGCATCCGCGTCGGCTGTCGGTGCGTAGACCTGGATGAAGTTCAGTACGCAAGGTGCTGCCTTGATGCGAACAGATATTATGCGATCGCTGACAGTGTCATAGCCAAGGACGGAACCAACCAGCCCGCTGGGTATCACAAAAACCACACCGTTGCGGCTTGTGTCGTCAGATCCGGAGAAGTAGACCGCATGACTGTTGCTTAGGAAGTGACCTCTCCCTCGCCAGTGAGTCTCAGAGATTCCTGCCATTCTCACATTACACCTCATGAGTTCCCTCTTCACTATATCCAGCTTTCCTACTTGTCGAAGTCCTCGAACATTCCAAGTTGCCAGCCGGCATTCAGCACGATCACTGAATTTTTTGTCATCTCTGGTCGCATATTTCGCATGTGATGCCCAGTGGTCCACACCCCCATGCCCGGTAGCCAATTTTCCACTGTCTACCTCGGACACAAGACAGCGCCGATCGTCAGTCGGATCGCCAGACAAACTAGATTCATTTGTCGACATTTGTCGGGGGAAGCATAGCAGAATATAAATCAAAGTGTTATGAGATAGTTGTCATTCTTCTTTTTAACTGATACATCGAAGAGAGAGATCTCGTCCGTACCAACGTTTGTGGATCTACAGGGATTTATCCTCAATAAACAATTCATTGTAAAGGAAGCGGCAATCCTGAGAAGAGGATTTATTTTGTCACATTATTTTTTCGCATGTCCTGTACCATGGGGTGTGCTCATAAAATCTGAGAGACACCAAGCCTCATGGTTGACTCGAAATCATCATGGATTACAATGGATAGATGGAAACGTTCCATACAGCATGGCGTTTGATTACAACAGCTATCGTTGGTGGACCACATGAAGAAGAAGAAGAATCCATTCTCGTATATGTAAAAGGACTTGAAAAGCGAGAATGGTTAGCTGATATATTGGATGAAGCGGGAAACGGTTTCATTATTGAGACCTTGGATGCTGAATATGACGATATCGAGTCTCTAAATTCTAAATAATCTAAATGTTAAAAACACTATGCGATGTGGAAAACATGTTAAGAATTGCGCATTACAAAATATATTCAAAATATTTAACTGGTGGTCGCAACGCCAGAAAGAATTGCAAGATTTGGAAAAATAAAATATTTAAACATTAATGTGTTTTATCTCTTATTCCCCTTCCCCAATCCTCTCCTCACGAACCGTTTCTAAGAATTCTTTTTATTCGAGCGCCGTTTCCCCTTCTCCTAAATTTCATAGCGCCAATAGTATTCTAGAATCTCCCACCACATTTACCCCACTACTTTTAAAAATAAGCGTCACGTATATTCTTAATTTTATACGATCAGTGTAGCGTTAACCGTTCATACTGGTGGTTCACTTTTAAAATCTGGAAATATGTACTACGCTAAAAGAAGCAGTGGCTCCGGCTGATGTGTAAATAATTACGTCCCGAGTCGTGATGACACTCCATCGTTTGAGAATAAATGTGACGAGTAAGTTTAACTTCTTTCTATCTTTATATTTTTTTTTTTTACAAATTGTATTATTTTCAAACTAATTTCATTTTCACAGCATTTCGTTGGAGCGTCATGCGGTTCGTAAATAGATTTATTTTGCGTAAACACTTTAAAGCGATAAGCATTTGCAGATATAGCAATAAGATTTTAAAGCAAATATTTCAAAAATTAGAAAGAAAATAGTAGTAATACTATGCCGATTCTAACTCAGGGGCAATGAGGGGGGGCGAGGGGCGAGGGGAACCCATGGCGCGGGGGAATGACGTCACGCGGGGAGGGGCGATGACGTCACGCGGGGAGGGGGAAGCGTCCGCGATTTTGGTACCGGGTCCGCGAGGGGTCCGCGGGGAGGGGGAGGCGTCCGCGGGGAGGGGGAAGCGTCTGCGATTTTGGTACCGGGTCCGCGAGGGGTCCGCGGGGAGGGGGAGGCGTCCGCGGGGAGGGGGAAGCGTCCGCGATTTTGGTACCGGGTCCGCGAGGGGTCCGCGGGGAGGGGGAGGCGTCCGCGAGGTTAGGGTCCGCGAGGGGTCCGCGGGGAGGGGGAGGCGTCCGCGATTTAGGTGACGGGTCTGCGAGGGGTCCGCGGGGAGGGGGAGGCGTCCGCGAAAGAACGCATGAAGCTTTGTTGGTGAGGGGTCTGCGGGGAGAGGGGAATCCGCAAAAGACCGCATGAAACTTTTTGGGTAAGGGGTCCGCGGGGAGAGAGGAACGCGAAGGAGAGCGCGAGGCGAACGTGAGAGAGAGATGTCGCGAGAGAGACGTTCGCGAAAGAGAGATAGCGGTAGCGAGATGATGCGGCGATGGAGAGCGCGAGGTGTTGCAGCGAGGCGTATATGCAAGAGCGAGAGAGATAGCGCGAGATGACGAGAGGTAGCGAGATGACGCGAAGGAGAGCGCGAGAGCTGATGCAGCGAAGGAGAGCGCGAGGTGCACGCGAGAGAGATATTACAAGAGCGAGAGAGAGATGTTGCGAGACGATGCGGCGATGGAGAGCGCGAGAGCTGATGCAGCGAAGGAGAGCGCGAGAGGCGGACGCGAGAGAGATATCACAAGAGCGAGAGAGAGATGTTGCGAGATGATGCGGCGATTGAGAGCGCGAGAGCTGATGCAGCGAAGGAGAGCGCGAGAGGCGGACGCGAGAGAGAATTTTTTAAATATTTTTTTTTATATTTTTTAAATTAATATTTTTAGGATGAGGAAGGAGAGAGGACCTATTCTAAAATAAATACATTTTTTTTAAATATTTAAAATAATTTTTATTATATAACTATGTGTGTGTGTGTGTATATTTTACAAAATGTTTGTGTGTGTGTGTGTGTGTGTGTGTGGGTGTGTGTGAATTTAAAATTTAAAATTTAAAATATAATAATATATAAAATATAAAATATAATATAAAATATAATATAAAATATAATATAAAATATAAAATATAATATAAAATATAATATAATCATAAAATTTATTGCAGCGCGATGGTGGCTGCGAGAAGCGGCGGGGACTGCTGGGCGGGGACTCCTGCATAACAGAAAATGTTATTAAGAATTTATAATTAATAGATAATTTGATTTATATTTAATTTAATTTAATTTAATTTAATTTATAACTTACATGATAATCTCAGCCTTTTGACGTCAGATTTATTGAACGCGTAAATATTAGTCCACCCAATGGAACCTCTTCCAAAAAACGCCAAGATGAAGATTGTGCTTTTTTGGAGAACAATATAGGGGATATGTCATAAAACACGAATGCTTGCAAGAACAGGCACCCAATGTTTTCTTTTCATGATCTCGTAAAAACTGATGCAACGATTTTGCATTAGGACTTCGTTGACCAATTTCACGATTTTTTAACAACTTCACTACCGAAGTTACTGGCTCAACTTTATATCTTAATGCCTTTTCACGCTCCATTTCAACGTTTGATATATCATCAACGTTTGATATATCATCAATCACTATCATCTCACCATCATTCACCACATCATCATCATCCACCACATCTTCTCTATCCATTACAACTTCTCTAACCATTTTACATTCAAGACTATCAGAAACTTTATGATGGGACACATATTATAATGTTGCTCCCCTCTTGATTTTAATTCTACATCTCTCTTCATCTCTCTGTTCTAACTGGAGTATCATCTAACTCATCATTTTTTGAAGAGTTTTGCTGATAATGCATGTGCACATCATACTATTCATATACATACTATTCATATACATACTATTCATATACATATAGAACAGGGGCGGGAAAGAAATAATTAAACACACAGTTTAACAGTAAAATAATTTATTTGTTGCAAGCATTATAAACAATTTCATTTATAGCACAAGTTATCAATTCACAATCTATAAGTGATTCGCTATTAAACATATTACTATCACGTATCACCTTTGCGGCATTGCTCACATCGCGGATATTATCACATTGTAAAATATTTACAAATTGTTTAAATTTTTCATTAACACTATGAGTATTCTCACACAGCCAGGAATACATATGATCAATACATTTGTCGAAATCGAATAAATGTAGTAACGTTGATGGTTTCATGTACAAAGAATTATCAGATGAAGTAATTTTTATAATTTTTGAAGTATACATGTTAACCGCTTTGAGTGTTAGATCACTAATCCATAGTGGAGTTTCAGTTAGCTGCTCAATGTCTGCTCGTTTCCGCATTAGAGATTTCCATGTTTCAATGGGTAATATTATTTGATTGCCTCGATTATCACCGAGAGCCAATTCCACATAGGATATTATTCCGACACTGATTCCTATTTCCAAATATTTATAGGATGTTGCGGTTAGAGCATATCTTCGCCCAAGTATACGAGTCGCACGCTGAATGCTATAAAAATAATTAGAACAATATTTCAAAAATTATTTAAAAATCATTATTTAAAAATCTTTATTTTGACAAAAAAAAAGAATCGAAACTTACTTGTCACTTGTATTCTTAGACATTTCTTGTTTTGGAACGTAATAATTCATGCTGGCGGAGTACATTTGTAAAAGAACCTTTCACATAAGTGATTGATACAATACTAAATCATTATTACAAGTTTTTATTGATACAAAGCAATGGGGTGGGGATTATTGCTGACACAAAATTATTTTTAACCAATCATCAAAGCATCGATGCACGACTGCTATGACATCATCCTCAATGAAATATTAAATGTAAAATAATGCAACATATCCAAAATTTCAAGCGTCAATGTACGACTGCTATGACATCATCCTCAATGAAATATTAAATGTAAAATAATGCAACATATTCAAAATTTCAAGCGCCGATGCATGGCTGCTATGACATCATCCTCAATGAAATATTAAATGTAAAATAATGCAACATATTCAAAATTTCAAGCGTCAATGTACGACTGCTATGACATCATCCTCAATGAAATATTAAATGTAAAATAATGCAACATATTCAAAATTTCAAGCGTCAATGTACGGCTGCTATGACATCATCCTCAATGAAATATTAAATGTAAAATAATGCAACATATCCAAAATTTCAAGCGTCAATGTACGACTGCTATGACATCATTCTCGATGAAATATTAAATGTAAAATAATGCAACATATCCAAAATTTCAAGCGTCAATGTACGATTGCTATGACATCATTCTCAATGAAATATTAAATGTAAAATAATGCAACATATTCAAAATTTCAAGCGTCAATGTACGGCTGCTATGATATCATCCCCAGGTGTTCAAAACATATGTAACAAAATCACAAGAAAATGCGACATAATTAAAATTTTCAAGCGCCAATGTATGGCCGCTCTCATCTTGAGATGAATCTCGCGAAATGTGCAAAAATGTATCAATTTCAAGGTCGATACATCATTCGTATGCAACAAAATCACAAAGTGCAACATACTCAAGTGCCAATGATCTCTACGATTAAATAAAAATGATGATAAAGAGGCATACTATGTCAATATCTTTGTCAGAGGTTCAAAAAGTACATCTCAAGTAAAGAAATATGGCACAATTGGAAGCAAGTTTGTTAGAGCAATCCGCAAGGGTGAATTCGGTGGAAGAATATATTGTGTGGGAGCAGCAATGTGACGAATACATCGAATCACTGAAAGAACAAAGTCGAATAAAACGTCCACGATTACCGATCGGAGTTCGACAATCGCTTGTCTCCCAAATCGCGCGTCTCGAAGGGTTGAAGAATTCGGTACGCAGACGTTTTATACACGCAGGTGCTGGAAGGTGCAGTTCGCGAGACGTCGGACTCATATGGCGAGAGATTGATACGGCGTTCGAGAGCCGCATCTTGACTGGTGCGGTAATAAACTATAATCACATTGAACCTCGTCAATTTCTAGAGGAGGCCAAAGACATTGTGATCGGACACGTGCAAAAAGTGTTGCAAAAACACACTAGTGTGAAAGTGAACATTATGTTTAATGGCGAGTTTGTGTCGGGTGATAAACGCGCTAATAAAACTATCAATACGAAAAACTGTGAAATCTTTCGCACGTCTGATTTGCGCGAATGGTACGATCAACGCGCTATGGAGACCACGCTAGCATCTCTCGAAGAGTTTCAAGAACATGATAGTGGTTGGGCAGTGTCGCGAATAATCAATTAATTGTAAATATAAACAAGTATAATCCAATGCGTGCGGGATGTCACATTAAATTACCGCGAGAAATAATGATGAAGAGAGCAGTGATTAACGTGAAATCAAAAGACACTGCATGTTTTGCGTGGGCTGTGGTCGCTGCACTGTATCCCGCTGAAAGAAACGCGGATCGCAAATCTATGTATCCACATTACACAACAGTGTTGAAACTCCAGGACATTGAGTTTCCGATGACGTTGAACCAAATTAAAAAATTTGAACATCATAATGACATTTTGATAAATGTGTACAGTATCGAAGAAAAGAACATTGTCCCGATACGTCTCTCGGGGAGGAAAAGAAAGACACATCAACTTGTTGTACATGCAAGACAGCAATAGTGTTGAACATTTCGCCTGGATAAAGAATCTACCCCAGCTTGTCAGCTCGCAATTGAGCAAACATGGTCACAAGACATATATCTGTGATCGGTATGTATATTTATTGCAAATTATATATTAAATAATCACAAAATAATTATAAAGTGTTTATAATTGCTATTATCTTTTACAGATGCTTGCATTATTTCGGGTCTGAGGACAAGTTGCAGACACATATGGTAGACTGCAGAGAGATGAATGACTGCGCTATCCGGTTACCGAGCGATAAGGACAAGTGGCTCGCGTTCAACAACTTTAATCGCAAAGAACGACTTCCTTTTGTCATATACGCAGACCTCGAATGTGTGCTGACAAAGACGAATAAGAAGGAAGAAGAAAAGAATTTATACCAACATCACCAAGTATTTAGTATAGCATATTATGTACATTGCTCATATGACGATTCGTTATCCGAGTATTATTCTCGCCGTAGTGTAGATTGCATTTCGTGGTTTTCCGAACAACTTAAAAATTTAGCGATACGCGTAAAGAATATTTTAGCAACTAACGTCCCCATGGTAAATTTAACATCTGACGTGTGGGAAAAATTTCATAGCGCGACGCATTGTCATATATGTGAGAAACCATTCATGCAAGATGACGATACACGCGTACGTGATCATTACCATCTGACCGGGCGGTACAGAGGTCCCGCGCACTCAAATTGTAATCTAAATTATAAAGAATCTTTTTGTATTCCGATAGTTTTTCACAATTTATCAAGTTATGACACACATTTCATTATCAAGGATATAGCTACAGCGTTTGAAGGGAGCATTGAATTACTTCCGAAAATTAAAGAAAAATATATATCATTCACAAAAACTGTCAATAGTACCAACGATGACAAAGATTGGAAAGCTTGCATAAAATTACGATTCATCGATTCATATAAATCTCTCACGACAAGTCTCGATAAATTGATATCTTTTTTTTTTTTTTTGGATAAAGACAAACTCAAAATTGTACATTCGGAATTTCAAAATTGTACATTCGGAATTTCAAAATTTACCGATTGAAAATTTCAATCTATTAACACGGAAGGGCGTCTTTCCGTACGAATATATAGACTGTGTCGACAAGTTGCAAGATACGTGTTTACCGCCGCGCGAATCATTCTACAGTTCCTTGACCGGTGACACAGTATCCGAGAACGATTACGCGCCCGCTGAAAACGTATGGGAGCGGTTCTCCATTCGAACGCTAGGTGAATATAGCGACTTATATTTAAAAATTGATGTCTTGTTATTAGTAGATATTTTTGAAAATTTTCGCGATAGTTGTATCAAAAGCTATGGACTCGATCCCGCGTATTATCATACTCTTCCCGGGTATACATGGGACGCCATGTTAAAACATACAAATATTACGTTCGAATTGCTAACCGATATCGACATGGTTATGTTTATCGAACGTGGTATACGCGACGGTCTAAGTCAATGTTCCAACAGATACGCTCATGCTAATAACAAGTACATGCAGTCGTACGATCCATCGAAACCATCATCATATCTCATGTATTTTGATGTAAATAATTTATACAGATGGGCAATGTGCCAACCATTGCCATATGCAGATTTTCGATGGGTCGACGACGTATCTAATTTCAACATCTCATCAATAGCACTCGATTCGCATACAGGC